>NC_054382.1:112735714-113035714 GCF_017654675.1 Xenopus laevis
CATTAAACATAAAGGTGTCTAAACAATTTGGAACTCAAACAGTTAAAGCAAGCGTGAGAAACCAGCCAAGAAATAAGAAGCCCTCTATATACTGACAGATAAGGGCCCTGAGACCCAGCATATGACAAGTTCCCATAGAACAATGACAAGCCTTTTATTTCAATTAAAAAATTTGAAAGACCAAACAAGCTGCTTCTAATGTGCCTTTTTTTTCAATTACCCCAGTGCTTCCATGTGGATGTGCCAAGTGTTTTTCCAAGATAAAGTCCACAATGGTGACTGTCCATTTTCGATGGCACAATGGGTGTCAGCTGGTCAGGATGACCTGGAGTATAAGGTATTAGCTCCCTCTCTGGGTGTTTCACAGCTAAACTCTCACTAGGAGCTATATATATTGGGATGCACAGTCCTGTCCTCTAGACTAGATCTAATGCCCAGTGGGACTGCAGGTGGAGCAGATTCTTCAGACTTGGAATGAAATTCATCCTTAATTACTTTCTAGCTCTGTAATTCCTCTCCATAACCCCCATTACAATTCAATCCACAGAATTGGACTATGTTTAATAGTTATAAACACTATAGAGTTGTTAAGCATTTGGCAGCACCAGACAACCCTCTCCTCTCTGCAGCAAGAAGCCCTGCTCATGTATGTTTAAAGAATATCTTATTTGACCATCACTGGGAAATAATTGCTGCCTTGAGCATTCAGCTTATAGAATAGGCACTCTCCTCTCTGCCACTGATTCATTCTCTGGCACATTTTTTTTTATTTGTCCTTCTCCAATATTTTTTAAGTGCTTAAAGAACTGGGGCAAGAGACGGTGTGTATTGACCAAGGCATTGCATTAACTTATCTAAAGCATTCATTACAATGTGCTGTGGATCTGGTCTCACACATATTTGGCACTAGTAAACTGACCCCCTGCTGCAGCAGCCAAATATAGACACATGGATGATTATGGCACCAGCTGGGATCCATATACAAAGCGTAAATGTTGGTGCAGGAGACACTGGTAATCTCACGTATTGATCAGACCAAAAAATAGTAGATCAAAAAAAAAAATGAAAGCTTTATCTATATAGTCATCTCTCGCCTGATGCGTTTTGTGTCACTAGGAAACTTAATCATACGCTTCCAGCAAGGTAACTAAGAAAAAGAAGCAAACGCATGTTTGGGGACTGAAATGATTGTTATTATTATATTATATTGTTATTTATTATTATTATAAACTACTATTAGGCCATGGTTGGTAATAAGAACAACAATAATAGTAATTATTATTGTTGATATAATTATTATTATTATAAGTTAATATTAAACCATGGTTGGTAATAACAAGAACAATAATAACACTTATTATTATTATTATTATTATTATTATTATAAATTATTATTAACAACAACAATAATAGCAATTATTATTATTGTTGATATTATTATTATTATTATAAATTATTAATAGACCATGGTTGGTAATAACAAGAACAATAACACTTATTATTATTGTTTTTACTATTGTTATTATGATTATTATTATTATAAATTATTATTAGACCATGGTTGGTAATAACAACATAACAACAACAGCAACAATAATAGCAATTATTATTATTGTTGATATTATTATTATTATTATTATTATAAATTATTATTAGACCATGGTTGGAAATAACAAAAATATTATTATTATTATTATTGTTATTATTATTATTTTGCTGTATTTATATTTGTATATATATATATATATGTGTGTGTGTGTGTGTGTGTGTGTATAGAGAGAGAGAGAGAGAGAGAGAGAGAGAGCGAGAGAGAGAGAGTCAACATAATAATAATAATAATAATAATACTACTACTACTACTACTAATAATAATAATAATAATAATTTGCACCTATCACGGGGAAAATAAAAAAAAATGATTTATATATTTTTTCTCCCTGATAGGTGCAATGTATTTTGTGCTGGAGGAAACTGTTCGGTCAGGCTGTACTTCCTAAGGAAATCTGCTTTCCCAGCAAGGAAACTGTGTGTGTGACTGTGCGACTCAGCAGGAAGCAGAAAGCACATTATCAGCCACCCAGACTAGTCTCCTGCTTATCTCTGGCAAAGCTCAGATCTGTTAGAAAACAAGAGCAGATGCCCTGTCATTTCCATGATAGGATTAGAGGCTCCAAAAAAATCGAAACAAAAAAAAAAAATGTTTTTTTTTTCCTGTTCCCCTGCCACCCCAGACAGACTGAAGCCCCCCATCCTCCACCCAAAGATCAGCTTGTTTAGACAGATGAGAAATAAATACAAGGTGCCACATATCTCGCACACTTTAGACTCACATTGTTAAATAAACACAAAATAAACATTTTCTGACATTTCTCAGCCCAAAGAGTCAATAAAATAAGTCAAGAGCCTCATCTTGGGCACTAGAAAAATCTGAATTCATTTCAAATTATTTTTTTTTCTTTAAACATTTGGATCCTTTTTTTTTTTTTTTTTTACAGTTTCTTTGGTTTGTTCTTGAGACCCCACAAAATAAGGGTTAAAAATTGAAAGGCCCACTCTGTAAGGACACTATCACTGATTGAGCTGGGACAGAAATACACACTCAGCAAGGAGATAAAACGAATGGAGCAAAGTTGCTGCTCACTGGGAAGTATTCAGTTGGGATTCCCAGGTATCTGGGCAGCGATCATTAGCACCAGTGTTCTGGAAGTAGGAACCGATAGTGCACACATGCACTGCTGCTCCTCATAAGCAGCGTGGGACTAGGTGCCCTGAGCTGCAGGTTGGTATCCTGGGCAGCCTGGTATAATCTTTAACCACTACAACAATACAAAAAAAAATGATACAGTCCTAACCACCACTACAGTAGGAACCACAGAAGCTCGCAATCTACTGCCATTCTCTTATTTCCCATAAAACACAGACCACCTCGAATGGAGACTTGGAGAGAAAACAGAGGGGCTGTTTATATCTCCTTATCCTCAAGAAATCAGACACATTTAAACGTTGCCTCTACAAATATGAATCCTACAGTAGCTACAACATAACAAAGTAACATTTTGCACGGGAAGAGCCTATACAATGTCGCCAGCCACTGCGACAATTCGATCATTTCTTTTTTTTGCACTTGTTTTGGCTTTCAAGCCCTTTCCTCCTGGTGGTAACTGGTACAGCAAAGTAGGATGAACCTAGGACAACTCAAATGTAAATTCACAATTGGTGGGGTTCCAAATTCGCGGTCCCCCAGCAGCTGACACCCCCCTAAAGCTTCCAGCAGCTGGAGGAGCGCTGGTTGGACAATGTAGAGGCGAGGGAGTCGGGTACTTACACTGGAAGGTGCTTGAGATTCCCACCATTCGCCACAGGCTTAGAGCTGCACAATATACAAAGTTCCCGTCCTCTGAGCAGCGACTCTGCAGCAAGAAGAAGCAGGAGGAGGAGGAGGAGGGCAAGTTTGGAGGAGAAAAATAAAACAAATTCCCAAAGTGCTCGGAGAAGAGGAGGAATTCAGCAGCAGCAGCAAGTCCACATGAGCCACGTCCAGAGAGAAGTCCAAACTAAGTGATCAACTCCAGCTGCCCCACTGCTCATAGACTGAAGGGGGTCGAGGGTCGGCAGAGAAAAGCCAGTCTCCAAGCTGAGCTGTAGCAGGGCCAGTAGCAGCAGCCTGACAGGAGCCCGGAGGTGTTGCAGACAGACTGGATGAGGGCTGGGAGGTGTCAGGAGTCAGGGCTGCTGTTGGTCTGCTGCAGAGAGGCGACTCATCGCTTGGAAGACGAGAGAGTCGTGGAGCCTGATGCGATCTGTGCCCAGTTCCACCATAAGGCTGCGATCTCGTTGCGTCTCCTCCTCCTCTCGCTGCTTTCCCCTCCCCTCTCTCTCTCTCTCTCTCTCTCTCTCTCTCTCTCCTTCTGTTTATTTCGCTTTCCCCGGCTGCCGCTGCTGCAGTCGCTTTCAGTCTCAGTCTGTATATTCCGAGCGGCAGCAGCTTCAGGCGGGCGGACTCCCAAGCCCAGGTGCAGCAGGGTGGGCGGGGCAGTGAGACGAGAGGTATCAGACGTGTGTGAGCTCGAGTCCCGGTAACAATAGGAGGCTGAGTTGCTCCTTACACTCCGCCTCGCACTTATTTTGGTGCCATAGATGCGCCGGTCGCGTAACGTGTTTCTCCTTGAGCTGCCTGTGCCCTGCAGTAACCCAGCACTTTCCCCGGCCATCTGCTCTCACTGCCCCGGCGCTGCTCTGCCTCCAGCCTCCCTCTCTCCCCTAATCCCCTTCTGTCAGACGCCTTCTGTACTATATTTGTTTTTCCGTTAGATAAAGGCCACAGAGGAACCCAGATCTCTCCTTGTCTTGGCACCTAAGGCTACTACCTGCCCACTGAATGGCTACTACCTGCCCACTGAATGGCTACTAACTGCCCAGTGCCTGGCTACTAACTGCCCACTGCATGGCTACTAACTGCCCACTGCCTGGCTACTACCTGCCCACTGCATGGCTACTAACTGCCCACTGCATGGCTACTAACTGCCCACTGCATGGCTACCAGCTGTCTGTCTCTGCTGTCTTTGCTTTCTCTGCACCCACCATGGAGCTCAGTGTCTGCTCCAACTATTTCATATCTCTGAATATTCCCTTCTAATCCCTTAATATTCCATGAATATACTGAAGCTAAATGGCCAAACCTTGAGCTACTGTGCTACCCAGTGTCTGCCTGGGACACCAGGGTCCCAACCAAAAACCTTAGACCAGGGGCCCACTCAGTACTATTATAATCCCTCAACTCACTCAACCTCTATTCTCCTAGTCTCTTTTCTTTACATACTATAATCTATTATTCAATCTATTTAGTCTCTTTGTTCTCATAGAAATAGGGAACGGCCATGAAATAGGCCAAATGTTTTGAAGCAGGAGGGCCCACTGACACCTGGGCCCACCGGGAGTTTTCCTGTTATCCCTGTGGGCCAGTCTGACACTGGTGCTACCAGTCTTCTGTTGACCTACAATATATTGTATATAATCAGATTCACATTACTTGCAGCTTAAAAACCACTACAGTCTGAATTGATTAAAGGGGTGGTTCACCTTTAAGTTAACTTTTAGTATGTTATAGAATTGGCCTTCATTTTGTATGTTTTATCATTTTTTAATTATTTGCCTCCTTCTTCTGACTCTTCTCAGCTTTCAAATGGGGGGTCACTGACCCCATCTAAGCAACGAATACTCTGTAAGGCTACCGATGTATTGTTATTGCTACTTTATATTGCTCGACTCTCTATTCATGCTCTCTCCTATTATCATATTCCAGTCTCTAATCCAAATCAGTGAATGGTTGCTAGGGCAATTTGGACCCTAGCAATGAGATTGCTGCAATTACAACTGCAGAGCTGTGGAACAAAAAGTTAAAAAACACAAAAATCACAAATAATAAAGAAGGAAAACCAATTGCAGATTGTCTCTGATTAGCACTCTACATCATATTAAAAGTTCATTTAAGGGTGGACAACCGCTTTAGTAATCAGTCCTGTGTCTGTGACCAGCATCAAACTGGGAGTCCAAGGCCCTCTGGGACTTCTGTTTCAGGGGCTCCCATATCCCCCAAGGGGCCAGGGAAATTTGAAGAAAGAAGAAGAAGGAAGAGGATCGCTCTGTGGTGCTCTCCGGAAGAACCCCCGGTCGGTGCAGTTTTCTCCTGATAGGAGCACCGATCCAAGCTGTGAGGTAAGTAATTGTATATATAATCACTTGGGGGTGCCTAACTTTTGACACCCCAATTTTATAGGCCTTTCCTTCTCATTTAAAGGGACACTGTAATGGGAAAACATGTTTTTTTTCAAAACGCATAAGTTAACAGTGCTGCTCCAGCAGAATTCTGCACTGAAATCCATTCCTCAAAAGAGCAAACAGATTTTGTTATATTCATTTTTGAAATTTGACATGGGTCTAGACATATTGTCAGTTTCCCAGCTGCCCCCAGTCATGTGAAAACTGCTTAGAATTACATTTTTTACTGGGCAAAATACTTTTTTTTTTTTAAATTTACATTTTAATGGCAGAAAATCTCAAATTGACGCATGAACATTTATTATAGTCTTGCTTATTGTATCCTCGTTTACACTTGGTTATTAGTAGTGTGCAGTGGGCTGATAAAAGAGCACACTTGGGCGGTGATCTGAAATTGTTATACTTTTCCAACCCCCTTTGAAGAAATCTATGCAAACACACTAACTATTATTGTAAATATACTGTAAATATTTATATAAGGCTAGTGTATATATAGGGTATCCAGGCTTTATTTATAGAGGAGCTTAAAGGTGTAGTTCACCTTTAAGTTAACTTTTAGTATGTTATAGAATGGCCAATTCTGAGCAACTTTTTAATCGGTCTTCATTATTCATTTTTATATAGTTTATTTTTTTATTTATATGTCTTTTTCTTCTGACTTTTTCCAGCTGTCAAACGGGGGTCACTGACCCCATGTAAAAAAAACCCCCAAATGCTAAGGCTACAAATATATTGTTATTGCTGCTTTTAATTACTCATCTTTCTATTCAGAACATCTCCTATTCATATTCCAGTCTCTTATCAAAATCAGTGCATGGTTGCTAGGATAATTTGGACGCTGTCAACCAGATTGCTGAAATTGGAAACTGAAGAGCTGCTGAATAAAATAACTAAATAAATAATAAAAAATACAAACCAATTACAAATTAAGAATTAACCTAAAGGTGAACAACTCCTCTAAGTTTATTGGAAGGAAGTCAGATTTGTTAGGCACCCACCAATGATTCTAATCACTAACCTGGGACCCCCAGCTGACACTGCTATTTGGCGACTCAGGGCAGGTTATACAGAGAGTGGTGAATAAATTTACCAGGCGTGAATTTCCGCGAGAAATCCGCCCGTCAAAATTATTCAGACGCCGATTGACTTTAATGCATTTGGACAAAATAGGTGAACAGATATAAAAATTGTCACGGGCGACGAAATTGACGCGCGTCAAAATAATGTTGACGCCCATTGACTTCAATGCGTTTCGCAAATCTTGCAGAAGATTCGCAAATTTTTCGGCGAACCGGGACAAATTCGCCCATCACTAGTGCCAACACTTTTTTAACTGTTCTTTCCAAAGATCTTCCTGCGCTGCCTTAACAAGTTGGCACACCTGTGAATCTTAGGGTTACCCCTCTGGCTGGCATTTTACTGGCCTAACTGGTAAAACATTTGCCAATGCTGGGGCAGGTATTACAAATTTACTGGCAATGTGTAATACCATTAAGATTAGTCCTGGACCTGCCCCCGATCCTCCCAAATGTAAATTTTGGTTGGTATGTGGATCTGCTCCTAAAGGTGGCCATACACGGGCAGATAAAGCTGCCGATATCGGTCGTTTGGACCGATTTGACAGCTTATCTGCCCGTGTATGGGGGCTTCCGATGGGTCTTCCCGATCGATATCTGGCCACGATATCGATCGGGAAGGTTGGATTTGTACCCGACCGACCCGTCGGAGCCCCTTGGCGCATCGTAATTCGATCGTTCTGCCATACGGCCGAACGTTCGAATTACCCCCGATATAGCCATGCAGTTAGTGGCATATCGGGGAAAGATCCGCTCGTTTGGCGATGTCGCCACACGAGCGGATCTTTGAGTCTATGGCCACCTTAAGTCCTGCTGGCGCATCTTTGCGCATCTTTGTAGCCCAGCCCCCTTTGCTTCATAACCCCACCCCTTTTACATAAGTACACACCCTCTCCTGCCGGTAAAACATTTTCAGAAAGGTGGCAACCCTACCTGTGCTTGGGTTTTTTTTTTGTCCTTTAATTGCTATTCACAGTATAATTATACATAAAGCTCATTTTTTGGCAGCCGTCATACCTACAGACCATGTTTTCCTTTCAGGCTAAATGTACAGTACCAAGTCAGAATATAAATACCAGCAAGCTGATATGAAGTGGGAATGTAAAATATTACATAAGACATATTGGGCATAGCTGGCGAATGCTTGGATCATTCTAGACTGTGTATTTATATTGACGGTATGCACTGTTTGGTTAACCAGGTTAACCAAGATTAGACAAGCTATGTATTTAGTGTCGCTGCCAACATACAATGGTATATATAAATATATATAACAACATCAATTTCAATTAAATAAAAGTACTTGAGAAGATTAGCATGGCCCTAAAGACATAATAAAACCCTAAAAATACTCAGACTGATAAATGGCATGTAATTCTTTGTAAGTTTGCACATTTCTTGAAGCCTGAATTCATTAGGACAATCTATCATTTCTGTCCCTGAGAACCAACTGCAGCTTTTTCTTGGGAAACTCCCCCAGAATCCTTTGGAAAGAAAGGCACATAGGCTGCATATTTTTGAAGACAGGCGTAATTTAAAGTTCACCCCAAGGATGGCTTGGAGATAAATGTAAGATATACTTCCCCTAATGAAACAAATCATACACATTCCACACATACTTATCAATAGATAAACACTTGACCCTTTTTATCTTTACAAAGAAGGGAAGCACAGGCAGAATTCAGTTGGTGGTACCTGCAGTTTGGAAATGACAATAGCCCGACCATGTATATGTTCTGTTTGTTGGAAAATAAGTCAAGAATAAATTGCTACTTGAGAGATTAAAAACATTAACACATTAACAATTATGCCTTCAGTCCCAGGTTAGTGTTTTTGTGCCATCTGGAACGAGGATGTCCAGCTGGATCACAGTGTGTGGGATGAGGCAGTGGAATTTTTTGCTCCCACACTCCCAGCCTGCCCAACAGCTCTATAGACCCTTTTGTATATGGTTCTGGCCTATATAATTACAGATTTAATAGATAATCAGTCTGTTATAAACAAACTGATCCGAGTGCCATCCCGCTGGCGATTCACATTCTAGCCGGAGGGAAGGCCAAAGAAGAGGAGATTTGTCGTGGAGCGACTAATCTCCCCTGAACGCTATGTGTGCCACCACCCTGGGTACACTGTTTATCTGCTTATCTCATAACCTGGGCAAGTGCTATACTTTTTTAAAAACTGCCAAGTCCTGATTAATTTATTGCAGGAAACGGTCTCCTCCATCTTTCTAGATATCCTATGCACCACCCTAGATTTTCTACATTTTTTTTTTCTACATATGCCTACATATTCTACATAAGTCTGACCAGACGAGGATTCCTTTGAAGATATGAGATGATAAACCACCCTGGCGTGCCCAGCTACCACAGGACAGAACGATTTTTAAAGAAGTTTAGTGTCATGCAGTACCTGTTGAGCCGAAAACCTGTGGTGACCCACAGGTTGACCATCAGTTGGTTTGGAATTGAAATTAGTGGGTTAGGGTTGGGTATGGGTCAGACTGGGGAAGTCCACTCCTCCACTGCTCCCAAAGATTCCATGTCTTGGAACAAGAGGCCTTTACAGAAGTAGTGTACAGACCAAGATGACAAGGGTGCGATTCGGGTGCCAGTCCTACAGTGACAACATTTGCAGGTTAGGGTCGGGGTGCAGGTTAAGATTTTGCAGGTTAGGATTGGGTGTGGGTTGAATTTTTCCTGACTTGCACATTACTACCAGCCAGGGTATGAGGACAGGAGTCCAGTGTAAATCCCCATGTTCATAAACAAATGCTCTAAGGCTTAATGTCACACTTATGACTTAAAGAAAATACAGAGTTTGCAAATGAAACAAATATAAACTTTGTATAAAACAGTAGTGAAAGAACTTGGGCAATCTAATATACAATACACTCCTGCACTGTCTTCCCTAGGTGGAGGCACTGCGCTGTAAATACCGGTATTCAGTACTTTTCATATGGAAAAGGGACTCAGGGCCCCTGGATTGCCAAGGGTTTATTTCTATTTAAAGAGACAGTAACAAAATTAGGGTTACAAGCATGTCCCTAGAAAGTTACTTTACAAACAGGGGTTATGCTATGAGAAGATATGGTATGCTGGTGAGTTGTTCTATTACACATTTCATATCGATTCATATACAGAATATCAAATAATTCTTCATCTAAAATCTAGCTCTAATTGACCTTCAATATGGGCTTCTTGGAGTATCTAGAGCAGAAAAATGGGAATAAGACAAATATGTCCCTAGTTGGTCTCCAGGCTGAGTTCCTCAGCTAGGATATGAACAGCCTAAAAGAGGTTTGTGAATTAGGTAATTATCTGCTAAGAAATACATAAAGAATTATAATAATTATTTTATAATTATTTAATAATATTTTTATATAATAATTAATGTAAGAAATGCCCAACCATATTGGTTTCAGATGTTCTTCTGATATTTCAAGACCTAGGCCTTGTGTAGATTTTCTCATATGTTACTATTATATGTTATTATTATCTTTTTTTTTAGTGTCAACTTATTCCACAGCACTTTTACAGAAAGCAATTATAAATCGTTCACATTCCAAATGAATAATAAATTCAGTGGGCGGAGCCTGTTTATTGAGAACATCTGGACAGCCAGAAAGAATGAGTAATCGGCAAAATGCACCTGAAAGAACTGCAGGGGAAACTGGACAAGAAGCAGATAAGGATTATAAAACACAAGACAGTCCATGAACTGGACAGATGATAAAAAACAGAGGGCAAGAAACAAACCTTGCATGTAAAAAGTTTCAAATTCAAGGCTGGGATCTGGTAATAAAGCATTCACTAATTGTATAGCAGTATGCAGAACTTGTTTCTTTGAAGCACATTTGCAAGACAATCTTTTATTATTATGCCTATGTTTTTGGAACTGCAATATCTCCTTAGGTAGTCATTCCCACACTATAGGGCTTAGTGCACAGGGAGCAGAAGCAATATAGAGTGACATTCTTGAAGTTCTAGTCCATTGGCTGATAACAATAATATTTTTATATATCTGTTATCTGGTTATGAGGTTCCTGGCTGAATTTCAGACCACAAAAAAGGGGCTTGTGAAGGGTGGACAATAAGTCTGCTCTGAATGGGCCCTAAGAAGAATAAAAATTGGACAATTACTGGTACAAATAGCTTTAGGTTAACTCACACCATTAGGGCAATGGCATAAGGCTTATATTCTGCACCAGGGTTTTCCATGTGCATCATAAGTCTTAAAACTAGACTGCGTGGTGCTTCTACTGCAGTCACCATCAAATCACTGTGACGTTAGTTCAGATCCATTTGAATGGATTTTGTGTATCATAACCATTAATATAAATTGCTATTTTATAGAACCAATTTACGGATGAACGACTGAATTTGGAGGTGGTATATGAGAAAGTGTTAGGGAAATGAGAACAACAGAGAAAACCACCAACAACAAAAACAAAATAATTATAATATAATTGGATGAACTGAACTGTAGACAAAATGTAAACGAGTTGCCGGGAAGCCCCGTGTGCCACAGAAGTAACCATTACCGTCACAATGGTTAATACATTATTAGTTTCAAGAAAAACTGCCGCCGCACATCTGACTTAACACCCACACATTCCTCAATGCTGCTGAAAGATAACATTTATTTGTGGGGCGAAACCAAATCTTCGGAAAAAAAACAAATGTATCATTATTGAGCATAACAATGGCACAGTAGCAGTGTTTTGTGACCTTCAGCGAGTTGCCGCAGCACCTTATTGCTCAAACAGCAGAAAATTACATTTTAGGGAGGAAACTTTTCTACCTGGCGCTGTATTGTAATTTACTGTTGGTTATTATTATTGTTTATAGTGACTGTAATACATTTTGCAAACAGGGGAAATGAGATTCTGCATAAAACGTATCGAATCCAGGATTATCTTAGATATTTCAGGGCACTGTCATATAGCAAAACTACCATGTGCTCAGAAAATGAATCCTCTATGCAACTTTCAGAGCACTAAAAAACTCAAGCACATTATCCCAGGAAGTATTACAAAAGTGTATTGCTGTTCAGAGCTGGTTTCAAGGCAGTTAGGAAGGTTGTTTTGGTAGAGAGGGATTTCCCCCAGGTCTCCATACTGAGAGGGAACCCACTGGTCAGAATGGGTCAACGACAGATGACTTATTATCGTGCTGTGTATGAATTTTTTTTATAATTTTGTTATATTTACTGTATGTCAGGGAGGGTTATCCAGCCAAAGGTGCTGAAAGCCTACTGATGGTCCAGCCAATTCCATCAAACAGCTAAAGTTAAGTTTCTTCCATTAATTTCCTCACGATTTGTGAATTACTTTGGGCCCAGTTGTAAATGCACTATGGGGCATTGAGTTGAATATCCAACTACTTTCTGTTTTCTGTTTCTGAAATACAATATGACGTTTCATAAATAAAGTGAAGTATTTTCCCCTGACTTTTTAGGATAAAATATTGGATTAGATGTCATATTCAGAGCAAAATTGCTCTTTTGATAAAGAAGTATAGAGCTACGGTGCCACATTAAACTCATTGCTCACAAGTGAGACAGAGTTTACAGTTTGAGAAGTACAGAGTGAAAGTGGTTACACTATGCAGTATGCATTACAGTATACAGTATAAAGTTTACAGTATGCTTGCCCCTCACTAAAGGAAAGCTCTAGTAGTCATAAACGGATATTGTCACCTTTTTAAAGGGCATGTAAAGTCTAAAATAGAATAAGGCTAGAAATGCTGTATTTTTTATACTAAATATAAACATGAACTTACTGCACCACAAGCCTAATCAAACAAATAATTTATGCTTTCAAAGTTGGCTACAAGGGGTCACTATCTTGTAACTTTGTTAAACATCTTTGCAAGACCAAGACTGTGCACATGCTCAGTGTGATCTGGGCTGCTTAGGGATCGTCATAAACAAAGCTGCTTGAGTTCTGCATGGCTGGTAAGTAAGGCCGGGGCTCCCCCTGCTGTTCATAAGTATGATTGTTTCCCTGCTCAGCAGTTAGGGACCATCTGACAATTCCTATCCACAGCAGTAAATGAAGGGAGAATTTCACTGCATACAGTCAGGTTTCTTATAAAAATGGTACATATTTTTTAATTAAAGTATATTGGAGATAGGTTTATTTTTCATTAAAGAAAGTAAAAATGGGATTTTATTTTTTTTTTGCCTTTACATGCCCTTTAAGAAAACATTTTGATGTCATCCTGACCAACCAGTTTCCAAGCAGTTTCCTGTGGAGACATCTGAAAGTTTAATTTACGATGACCCCCAATGGCACAAGTGTTAGAGCATTCCTTGCAGCCTGTAGCACTCATTTAAAAGGTACTTATAGTAGTAATGTTGTCTTGATGGCAGGCAGTAAGTGCAGTTTTCCATTTGCAGCATGCACACAGTGGTTCTCCCTAGCATGGGGCGGACCGTGACACTAAAGGGGCGGAGCCACGGGGGGGTGCCACAAAAGGGGCGGGGCCACACCACCAGAAGCCGAAGAAAATGTAAGTTTTCACCAAAGGGCAAGGGCTTTTGTTAAGGGTATTACAAATTACCGGCAGCTACATCAATTTGTAATACTGGCCCCAGCTCTGGCAGGTGTTTTACTGGGGGGCTGCATCGCTAGTTTGGAGAGTGCAATTGCACTCTGCAGAAGCAGAGCCAAAATTTGGATTGAAAAATCTAAATTTTGGCTCTCAAAGTTACCAGGAGCGTTTTTTTTTGCGGCCCCTGGTAACTTGGCTCATGCCAGCAGCACCCATGAATACAGCCTTCTGAACTCTTTGGCCCAGCTGACAAATGGTTTCTTGCCCAGTTTTCCTGGTGGTAGCCCAAAACAACTTTACATCCTAAATTTTTTAGAAAGGTTCTTGGCATCCCTTTTAAAAACCATTACACACACCTCACTATGAATCCTGAACATTTCAGAGGAGCCTATCTATGAATGCAAAGAAAACAAATACATGCCATACATTTTATTAAACATTTATAGAAGTGGAAACATTTTTCTTTAACTGAAGCCAAAATAAACCAATACTCCATTAAAAGCAATCCTATAAGCCAAGACAGGAGGTTTCCAGTTCTGTTGATATTTTCCCTGTGAGTGAAATATAGATGATAGTTCGGAATGCTCTTCCATAGATATTGAAAGTGGTTCCCAACTTACCTTGAGAAGTGCAGTGCTGATATTTATTATGAGCAAATAACAAGGTAGTAAATGTAAAATAGAGTCAATACAAGCACACACCAAACACAAAGGTAATTAGATTTGTACCAGTACCTTTAGTTGTGGCACCATTTTTAAAAGGTCCTGTGCACAGTCTTTGGGTTCTATCATCAGAATGGAGAAATTGGTCTCATTCTCTCATCAACAAATGACAAATAATACTTCTAATGCAGCTAGAATAATGAAATCATACATCTCTTTAATTGCTGTGGGTTCTTGGACTAGACAATCCAAAAATCATTTAGTGAAATAAGGAAAGTGCTGTTGAATAGGAAATAAAATCAAACTTTTGGGGAGCCTTCTTGATTCTCCAGTCTGATCTGCAAAGTGTATTCCAATGGTTCTCAACATATAGTCTCCATGTTGGATTATTTGATTGTAATGGAGTCTATGGGAGGCGGCCTTCCCGTAATTTGGAGCTTTCTGAATAGCGAGTTTCCGGATAACGGATCCCATGCTTGTATTTTAATCATTTAGTTATATGATATACAGGTATATTCCTTAGACTGTGCATCCAATTTTATACTCAATGGTCATGCTTCAAATTGTTTTGACACAAATCAACGTTCTAATTGTCCTAGAACAGACTAGAACATGTACTCTAGTCACTAGACTGTCACTAGATCACAGGTGAAAAGAGAACATCAGCTAAAGCTGGGGCCATACCATCAACACTGTAAATTACTTTTTTTATTGTAATAAAAAAACAGGTTATGGATTAAGGATCCATCACATGGAATCTTCTCCTGTTCTCTGACATAAACACACAACTCATTATGTAAATGTTTAACACAATACACTTTTATTGAAGCCGAAGAGGCTTAATCCAGGCTTTTCTTCACCTCTTCTCAAAATTGGGCCGGTACCAAAATTATATGATTTTTTATAAAATTTAGCATTGTAAGAGTAAAACACTTTTTATTAAAAAAAAAATGTAAACTGTATTGAAAAAAATAAAATAATCCAGCAGTTTCATTTCTTTAGCAAATGCTTATAATTGCATAAAATGTATAAGATTCCCATAAAATATAGCTATAGTGAAAGTTGTTTGGTTTTCTTTTATTTGCTTCTATGAACTTTGGGTGCAGCAGAGAATGTATAATGCAGCCCTGACATATCACACATTCACGGTAAAGCGCTGCACAATTTATTACCATTTTTAAATTGTTATCCTTTATTTCCAAAGTGCCAACATATTATAGTTCTTTAAAGACTGTAAAACGGTAACTCCAATATCCTTTTGACAATAAGGCGGGATGCAATACACTGTACACATGCAGGGGACACCACTGGTGTGAAACAACATCTAACATAGAAATTAGTGGAAGGACATAAAAAATAGGAATGCTCTGCATCAAGGATTTGGTTGAGGATTCAGCCAGTCCTACACTCACTTTCATGTGATTTATTAAGAATTCTACTATTTCATTATACTTTTTAAACCGGGATTCAGTTTCACCTGCAACTTGCTTGATTTCACTTTTAAAACTCCCAAATGGTTGCCCTTCTATTGGCCACCACTGGGATCCTCTGAATGTAGCTGGGAATGATGGGATCTACATCATGGATTGGCCAATGCTAATGCATACACCATAGCTTCAAACTGTTCCGTTTTCTGCGGGACAGTCCCGATTTTTACAACAACGCCTGCAGTCACATTTTTCTAACTGAAATGTCCCAACTTTCTGTTCGATCTCCTGCACTGACTTGAGAAAAAGATACAACGTTTCTGAAACTTAATTAAAATAAGAGCCCAGAACAGCCAGCAGCTGCACTTGGATACTTGTAACAATTTAAGGTGGCAAAATAAACAATTGTAACTATTTAAGATAAGCAAGTCTCTTGGGAGAACTGAGACTATCAGCTTAAAGGGCAATTCACTTTCATTAACAAAACTGTTATAACACATAAAATATTGCACAGAAATGTGTTCAAACCTTTCATAACCTGCCAAATTTTGTAAAATGGACATGGTAATTTGAGGGTGTGGCCATAAAATTGGCGTGGCCAAAAAATTACACTAAAAAAAAGAGAAAGTTGTGCTCATCACTAAACTTTAAACCTTTAGTGGGGGGTGCAATGTGGCTGTGACCACAAACTTCATACAGACAAAGTCAAGAGTCAACAGGGATTGTTTCTCCATATATTGCAATAAAATCAAGCTGGCCAACTACATCAAAGTTATACCTGATCATTCCTTAAAGGAACAGTAACATCAAAAAATTAAAGTGTTTTAAAATAATAAAAAGATAATGCAGTGTTGCCCTGACTAGTAAAACTGCTGTGTTTGCTTTAGAAACACGATTATTGTTTATATAAATAAGCTGCTGTGTAGCAATGTAGGCAGCCATTCAAAGGAGAAAAGGCTCAGGTTACACAGTAGATAAGCTCTGTAGAACATAATGGTGTTATCTGTTATCCATTATTTAACCTGTGCCATATACAGTAGCTGTTTTTCAATTTCCACCATGGCTACACAGCAGCTTGTTTATATGAACTATAGTAGTGTTTCTGAAGCAAACAGATCAGTTTTACCAGTGCAGGGCAACACTACCTGATATTGTCATTACATTAAAACACTTACATTTTTTGGTGTTACTGTTCCTTTAAAAGTGTTGCTGCAGAAAACCTCAGACTACAAAAAGTAATTTGTGATCACCAGTACTTGCATGGGGTCTCCTGTCTCACCATAGGTCACATTGACAGTGGATGGTCTCCTATCTGGGTCCTGTTCTGACAGCATTGCTACAGTTTGCTTGGGTCCTGTAACGTTCGGTATCCCACAACCCAGAGTAAACCCCAATGTCCCGGGCTCGGCTCACGCTTCGGCCTATAACCGCCGCCTTTCACGTCGGGTGGAGCCCTCCGCTACTCGGATGCCGCCAGGACTTAATAGTGAGGAGACTGAGGGAAGAACTCTGGGCGAGCAAGGGAACTAAACGTAGAGTTAACAAAGTCCAGGAACGGGCCAAGTCAAAACCAATCGGAATGCGGTACAAAATCGGTAAACAGCAGAGTGGTCGAGGTCACAGGCCGGGTCAGCAACTAACAGGGTCGAAGTACAGAAACGGAATCCAAAGAGTAGTCGGGAACAAAGCCAAAGGGTCAGGGCAGGCGGAAGTCAAACAGTAATCAGGAATAGCCAAAGGTCACAACAAGAATCACAGAATAATCACACCCAGGAACGATAAACAGAACCTACGTTGGGCAAGGCAAAAAGGACTGCTGGCCATTTAAAGATTTGAATTTGGCGCCACAGGACGCTGGCGAATCAGCGCCAGCGCCTGCGCCTTTAATTACTGCGCATGCGCGCCGCGCGCTCCATAGGAGCCGGCGCCTGAGGCCTAGCCGCATCGGCGGCGGCGGAGAGGAACGGGCGTCCCCGTCGAGGGGGCGAAAGGCGTCCCTGTCGTCCCCTCGGTAAGTTTATAACATTACCCCCCCCCTCCAGAGGGGGCCACTGGACCCTTAGGTTTGTTGGGAAATTTAGAATGAAATTGTCTCACCAACCTATCCGCCTTAACATCAGAGGCGAAAACCCAGGATCTCTCCTCAGGACCATAGCCCTTCCAATGAACCAGATATTGGAGTTTGCCCCTAGAGATACGAGAGTCAATCAACCTGTGAACCAAAAATTCGGATTGACCCTCAACAGAAATAGGAGGGGGAGGAGAATTCTGACGTACCACTCTAGCAGGTCTCAACAGAGATACATGGAAGGAATTAAAAATCTTGAGTTCGGGGGGAAGATTTAACCTGACAGTACATGGGTTGATAACATCAGATATAGAGAACGGACCAATAAACTTGGGACCCAGTTTGGCTGAAGGGACTTTCAAAGAAATGTTTTTGGAGGACAGCCAAACCTTGTCACCAACCTGATACACAGGAGAATCCCTCCGATGTTTGTCTGAAGCCCTCTTCTGAGCAGCTACTGCAGAAGATAAGGACTTCTGAACCTCCTGCCAAGTCTTGGAAAATCTTCCACAAAGGAATTAACAGCAGGAAGATCACAAGAACCTGAAAATGAAAAAACTCTGGGATGAAGACCAAACACTGTGAAAAAAGGAGATTTGCCAGTGGAGGAATGAATGGCATTGTTATAGGCAAATTCAGCCCACGGAAGAAAATTAACCCAAAGTGCCTGATTGCAGGACACATAACATCTAAGATATTGTTCCAGAGTCTGATTTGTCCTCTCAGTCTGACCATTGGTCTGGGGATGATATGCGGAAGAGAAAGACAGATCAGTACCCATTAATGAACAAAAAGCCCGCCAGAATTTGGACACGAATTGAACCCCCCTATCCGACACAATATTGAGAGGAGCCCCATGAAACTTAAATATATGGACAATGAAAAGTTCAGCTAGAGTCTTGGCAGAGGGAAGGGCAGAAAGAGGAATAAAATGAGACATTTTACTAAAACGGTCCACCACTACCCAGATAACAGTATGCCCCTTCGATGGAGGTAATTCTACAATGAAATCCATGGATATATGAGTCCAAGGTCTCTCAGGAATAGGAAGTGACTGCAGCAACCCTTGAGGTAAAGATCTAGATGGCTTAGATCGTTGGCAGACTGGGCATGACTCAATATATTTGGCAACGTCTTGTCTTAAAGTCGGCCACCAGAGAGTACGAGACAACAAATCGCAAGTCTTCGCACAACCCGGATGACCAGCCACTTTAGAATCATGAGTCTCGTGAAAGACTGCTTCACGTAAATCGCTAGGAACAAACAACTTGCCCACAGGAATATCAGGAGGGGAATCTACCTGGGCATTCGACAAGGAGGTAGAGAGATCCGGACTCAAGGCTGCCACAATCACCTCCTTAGGAACAATAGAAACTGGTTCCAAATCCTCCCTAGGCTTGGAGACAAAACTTCTAGAAAGGGCATCTGCTTTCAAATTCCTTTCTGCAGGTCTGTAGGTGATGAGAAAATTAAAACGTGAGAAAAACAATGACCACCTGGCTTGACGAGGGTTTAACCGTTTAGCAGATTCAATGTACAACAAATTTTTATGATCTGTGAACACAGAAACTGTATGCTTGGCACCCTCAAGGAGATGTCTCCATTCCTCAAATGCCAATTTAATGGCCAATAATTCCCTATTGCCAATATCGTAATTGACCTCAGCAGAGGAGAATTTTTTTGAGAAAAAGGCACATGGGTGAATTTTACCAGAGACAGGATGTCGTTGAGATAATACTGCTCCGGCACCGATCTCAGACGCATCCACCTCAACAATAAAAGGCAAAGATGAGTCTGGATGCCGGAGAACTGGAGCAGAAATGAAGGCCTCTTTTAAGAGGCTAAAGGCCTCAACAGCCTCAGCAGACCAAATACTAGGGTCAACCCCTTTCTTAGTTAAAGCAGTAATTGGGACCACCAATTTGGAAAAATTCAGAATAAATTGCCTATAGTAATTAGCGAACCCTAAAAATCTCTGGATCGCTTTCAAAGAAAGGGGTTGTGCCCACTGCTGAATTGCTTGGACTTTAGTGGGCTCCATCTCAAGACCAGTTTGGGAAATAATATATCCAAGGAAGGGTACAGCAGAGACTTCGAAGAGACATTTCTCAAGCTTAGCATACAGATGATTCTGTCTTAACCTGGATAGAACCTCCCGAACATGAGCACGATGGGAAAACAAATTTGAAGAAAAAATTAGAATGTCGTCTAAGTAGACAATGACAAACCGACCCAAAAGATCACGGAAGATATCGTTAACCAGTTCTTGAAAAACAGCGGGGGCGTTACACAGACCAAATGGCATTACCAAGTATTCATAATGCCCATCTCTGGTATTAAAAGCGGTCTTCCACTCATCCCCCTCCTTTATCCTGATTAGATTATAGGCACCCCTTAAATCCAATTTGGAAAAAATAACAGCCCCCTTCACTCTATCAAAGAGTTCAGAGATTAAAGGGAGGGGGTAACGATTCTTGACCGTGATCTTATTTAACCCTCTATAATCAATACAGGGCCTAAGAGTCCCATCCTTATTTTTGACAAAAAAAAAACCCAGCCCCCGCAGGGGAAGAAGAAGGTCTAATGAACCCCCGCTCCAAATTCTCTTTAATATATTCCTCCATGGCTAAAGACTCGGGGAGGGAAAGAGGATATGTCCTTCCCTTGGGAGGAGAAGACCCAGACAATAATTCAATAGCACAGTCATAGGGTCTATGGGGGGGTAAGGATTCAGCTGCTTTTTTACAGAAAACATCAGAAAAAGCGGCATAACAAGGAGGAAGACTCTTTAAAGAAGTAGCGGCCAGGGTCTGGACAGGCTTAACACAAGAATACATACATGCAGAACTCCATTTTAAAATTTTACCAGAGGGCCAATCAACCTGGGGATTATGAGCTTGTAACCAGGGAAGACCTAAAATGACTGGAGTCTGTGGGCACTCAGTAATGAAAAATGAAAGAGATTCAAAATGATCAGAAATGGACATGTGAATAACCTTAGATCGAGTAGATACTAGTCCGGAACCCAAAGATCTACCATCAATGGCGGATAGTCTGAAAGATGGAACCTGTGGTTCCCAAGGAATACCATGTTTTTGAATAAACCCAAAATCCAAAAAATTACCCGCTGCCCCAGAATCCAAAAAAGCAGAGCTCTGCACACAACCACTGTCCCAACTCAAAAGAACCGGAATTAAAATTTGAGAAGATTGGGGAGTAGAAACGACATCACCCAAGCAAGACTCCCCAGACCTGCTTAGGTTCTGTCGTTTCCCGGCCTTTTGGGACAGGTGTTGCGAAAGTGCCCCTTCTCCCCACAATACAGACATAACCCATTATTCCTCCTACGAACCCTCTCCTCGGAAGAGAGACGAGTAGAACCAATCTGCATAGGCTCTTCTAAAGATCTAGGAAAGACTTGAGGGGTGTTAAAGACATTTACGGGAGGAGGTGTAACATAGGAAACCTGCTCTTCCTGGAGTCTCTCTCTATGCCTTCGATCAATCTGGATAGCCAGATGCATGAGAGAATCCAGAGAAGACTGTGCGGGAAAATTTACAAGACTATCTTTAATAGTCGGAGCCAAACCAACCCTGAATTGACTCATAAGAGCCGTATCATTCCAGCCCGTCTCTACCGCCCAACGGCGGAATTCAGTACAATAATCCTCTGCCTGCCGTTTGCCTTGTTTAAGGGCACGTATGGCAGCGTCAGCAGAGGCGGCACGATCAGGATCATCGTAAATAATAGCCATGGCTTTAAAGAAAGCCTCTAAGGAGAGACGGGCTGGATCCCTTTGAGACAAACTAAATGCCCAGAGCTGGGCATCACCCTGTAACAGCGTAACTACAAAATTCACCCTAGACTCCTCAGTAGGGAAGGAATAGGGTAAAAAACTGAAATGCAGTTTACAGGCCTCTTGGAAAGTAAAAAACTTACTTCGATCCCCAGCAAACTTCTCGGGGAAAGGAACCTTGGGCTCATGGAAGGTACTACCAGCAAGTGGAGAAGTACTTGCCTGAGGAGTAGTATTACTCGGACCAGGAACAGGCTGTTGCTGCATCATGTCAAGTCTGGAAGAAAGACCGTGAAGACATTGCACAATGTAGTCTTGCTTGTCCTCCTGTTCACCAAGTCTCTGTAGAAGATTTGCCAGAATCGCTTCCGAAGGAGTGGTGGAAGCAGTAGCTTCAGCTGGCTCCATCTTCTTAGTTATTGGCCCAACGTAATGTAACGTTCGGTATCCCACAACCCAGAGTAAACCCCAATGTCCCGGGCTCGGCTCACGCTTCGGCCTATAACCGCCGCCTTTCACGTCGGGTGGAGCCCTCCGCTACTCGGATGCCGCCAGGACTTAATAGTGAGGAGACTGAGGGAAGAACTCTGGGCGAGCAAGGGAACTAAACGTAGAGTTAACAAAGTCCAGGAACGGGCCAAGTCAAAACCAATCGGAATGCGGTACAAAATCGGTAAACAGCAGAGTGGTCGAGGTCACAGGCCGGGTCAGCAACTAACAGGGTCGAAGTACAGAAACGGAATCCAAAGAGTAGTCGGGAACAAAGCCAAAGGGTCAGGGCAGGCGGAAGTCAAACAGTAATCAGGAATAGCCAAAGGTCACAACAAGAATCACAGAATAATCACACCCAGGAACGATAAACAGAACCTACGTTGGGCAAGGCAAAAAGGACTGCTGGCCATTTAAAGATTTGAATTTGGCGCCACAGGACGCTGGCGAATCAGCGCCAGCGCCTGCGCCTTTAATTACTGCGCATGCGCGCCGCGCGCTCCATAGGAGCCGGCGCCTGAGGCCTAGCCGCATCGGCGGCGGCGGAGAGGAACGGGCGTCCCCGTCGAGGGGGCGACAGGCGTCCCTGTCGTCCCCTCGGTAAGTTTATAACAGGTCCATAATGGATGCATCAAAGGTCTTGCATTCCACTTCTTCCATAGAGACTATTCTGGAGAATAGAAATAGAACATCAACATCTGCATTTGTTCCTCCAACACATCATGGGCCATCTATGTGCTCTTTGACTAAAAACCTAGACCAACATAGAGCTTGATGTCCTGATCTGGAGTTGTACTAATCTGCAGTTCAACCTCTACTGGCAGATCACTGTCTACCTTTAGGGCACCTCTAACATACAGGTAAAACTTACTATGGGCCTTTTTTATGGGAAAATATGTTGCTTGGTCAAATTCACAAGTTTTTGCAAATCCTAAAAAAAACTTCAGAAGTCAAAACACCTTTCCCACCTGAGCAATTTAAAAGAATGAGAAAGTCTCTGCTTATGGTAGACACTGCTACTGATAAAGATGGTTGTGCCTGAGAGGGATATGCCAGTCAATATGCCAGGTGAACCACACACCTTAGTTTGGGGTTAGTAGTAGAAACGATACACTGTTTTTGACTGTCCTTGTACGCAATTACTCTTTGCTCATGTAATTAGCATTTACATTCAACATTACACTATAATAGTCCTCCTCTTGCTCTTATGAATGATATTGCTGGGTGATTTATTTGAATGTCTAAGCAATTGATTTAAACTCACATACAATAAATAAAGTCTTCTGCCCATGTTGACTAAAGGTCACTTGTCTATTTCTTATTCCCTTTGGGCATACAGCCCTTTAACATATGGCATGAAGCATCCCACAGCCAATTAAATGTGATTTTGGCACAGGACTTAACCTCCCAAAGGCATAACTTGCTAATGTTATTGGTTTTTTCTTACTTTTTACACAAAATATGAAATATTCTCCAAAATATGAAAGTCGCATTAAATTCTATTGCGTGGCTCATATAATTAAATGCACGCTATCATTATTCTGTTGGTTTATGATCAAGTATCTCAATTACAGGTTATAATTGTAGCAGGCAACTGTGCGAGTAAGTACTGCTGAAATATGTTTTTTAAGACTAAATTTGCAAATCAGTTAAAGTGATTTCAAGCTCAGTAAAAAAAAGGAAGTGGCATAATTTGGTTCCAAGCATTTATATTACTCTTTAAAAATTATTTTATTATTATTGTGATATTTGCATCATTTATTTGCCAAGCAATGTATCCAGAACAGATCTCCATTCGGGACAGGCCATTCGGGAATTTCAGTCATAATTGATTTGGAATGTTGATCCATTTCAACTATAATTTCATTTTTTTCTCTTCGATATGTTATCATATGTGTTTATTTTCTACAACCAGTAATTGCTTGATTATATGTCTCAAAGAGCAGTGGCAAAATATAAAGTTCAACCAAACATTACATGAAAATACAAGGTTCAGAGACTGACTTTATATGTAGAATCTTCTAAACAATAGATCAATATCTATTAGGGTCTGACTTTTTGTTGCCAAAGACCCAAAAAAGTTACTTTTCCAGGATTTACGAAGCGACTAAACTGCAAAACTTCAGAATATGAAAAACTCAAGCTAAAACCTGTCAAAATCATGTAAAAGTCAATGGCAGATGTCAGTTTTACAAATGGACGAACTTTCTTTGATTTGTGGTTTTGGAGGTTTCTGGGTGTTTTGATACTGGCTTTTGTGCGACAATACGAAAAAGTCATACTTAAGCTTCAAGTTGAAAAAGTTGCATTTTTTTACAACTATTTATTTCAAGCTACAAAGGGAAATTGTAACATGTTAGTTGGTGCTGGTCTTGTCAAGACTTAGGTAGGGGGCGCTGTGGAGACTGATAGGGAAAGGGCGGGTCCTTGAGGCAGGGGCTGTATGTGCCTAGGGAACACTTGAAGGGAAAGCAGGAACAGGTTGATGAGGGCGAAGAGTCAGTCTGGATCAGGTGCAGAGCAGAACAGGACAGAGAGGGCGAAGATCAGGACTGGACTGGACTAGGCAGGAAGAAGAGGGCGACGACTCAGAACAGGAACAGAATGGATGGAGCAGGAGTGGAACAGGAACAGACTGGAGCAGGATAGCAAGAGAGGGAGACTGGAGCAGGATAGCAAGAGAGGGAGACTGGAGCAGGATAGCAAGAGAGGGAGACTGGAGCAGAAGGAGACTAGGGAAGCAACAAGACAGGGTATAAGGCAGAGCAGGTCAGGAAGCAGGAACCGGCAAGGCAGGTACAAGATGAAGTCAGGGCAAGGTACAAGGTGGAACAGGAAGCAGAAATCAGGAACAAGCAAGGCAGGGTCAGGTCAAGGCTGAGACAGTACAAGATAGGGTAAAGCAAGACAAGACTAGCAGACAAAGGCAAGGAGGAATAAGGGAAAAGGAGCAAGAGCTAGAACTACCTAGTTTGGGGCGCTGCCGCAGTACTAGGGAGAAACAATGCAATGCTCTGACAAGGAGTGGTCTAAGTGTTGCCATTAAATAGGGAAGAGTCAGCCCTGATTGGCTAATTGCAAGTAGGCTGCAGCTGAGCTGGGGCTGGAGAGGCCAATCAGGCGGCAGCTGGGCTGGGGGTTCAGAGACCAGGTTACACATAGCGAGGAACCCTGTGGACTGCTCACCTGGTCAAATGGTTAAGGTATTGAGACAGAAACCCAAAGGTCCCTGGCTCGAATCCCAGGAATACCTGACAGGTCTACATTTGATTGTCCTTAAACCATTAATTTCCAGAATAATTTAAACCTAGGATTTCTGTAATAAAAATTTGAAAATGGAAAAACTAAAAAATAAATATTAATTGTGTTGATATTTTTCTTAGATTTCAATTTTTGTTATTTAGCTGTTGAAGGCAAAGAATCAGGATTCAAAATATGCAACATTTGAAAAATGTTCATCAACAATGTTAATTAGATGTTTAATGAAATACACTTACATGCAATTAGTTTAAATTAACATATTTTATGAAGTTTCCAAGATGGCATTAAATGCCATGTTTACATTTAAAACATTATAACATAAGATGCATTAACTTAATTAGATGTTATTAATTTACTGTATTCTTCAATGAACATATATCTAATAATCTGATGCATCATAGTCTTCGTTTATCTTGGTCCAATATTTGGAAAAATTCTATAATTGAAACTATTGTTCAATTTCAAAAAGAAGTACAGCTGATTGTTATTCTATTTAATAACCCACGAAGATGTAACAAAAGAGACAGCAGAGTAATAAAGTTCCTCACTGTCCATCTTCTGAAAACTTGTTATAAAGTCATTATGTAGACCCTAAAAAATGCTTTAATATATGAAGTTGACTAATGTGCTGTGCTATAAAATCCAAAGAGTCGTCAAGATTAATTATAACTCCCCATTTCTGTTATAAGAGTTTTGAAAACCGAACTCACAAACATAACCACTAACAATCAAGTCTATCTAAGACAAATATGTTCTAGATTCTTTTTAATAATTGTACAGCTATGGGATCCATATCTGGAAAACTCAATATCCAGAAAGCTCCAAATTAAGGAAAAACCATCTCCCATAGATTCCATTTTAATAAAAAAAATATAAATGTTTTAAAAATGCTTTCTTTTTTTCTCTGTAATTGTAATAATAAAACAATAGCTTGTACTTGGTCCCAACTAAGATATAATTAATCCTTAATGGAGGCACAACAATCTTGTTGGATTGCAATAATGTTTAATGTTTAGTTGACGTGTTATGGCATTCTAAATTACCCTCCAGGTCCAGAGAATTCTGGATAACAGATTCCCCAAGTTGAATTTTAATTTGGGACTGCCCTTTAACCCATGCTGTCTGCATAGTGACTTCACAGCATGCCTGCTATCAGCCTTTATATGGGGTAAATGAATGTCAACTAAACCTCCCATTTAGCTATAATTAAACCAAAAGTTGTAGGTTCTCAAGACAATGTGATGTGGCCTTGGAATGATTCCTGTGTCGGCACCATTTGACCATAACTAGGTACTGAGTTTTAAAGGGATTCCGTCATGATTTTTATGATGTCTTTTTTTATTTCTAAATTACACTGTTTACACTGCAAATAATTCACTCTACAATATAAAATGTAATTCCTGAACCAGCAAGTGTATTTTTTAGTTGTAATATTGGTGTGTAGTCACCATCTCAGGTCATTTTGCCATGTCATGTGCTTTCAGAAAGAGCCAGCACTTTAGCATGGAACTGCTTTCTGGCAGGCTGTTGTTTTTCCTTCTCAATGTAACTGAATGTGCTGCACTGGGACCTGGATTTTACGATTGAGTGCTGGTCTTATATCAGGCAGCTGTTATCTGGTTAGGGAGCTGCTATGTCATTACCTTCCCATTGTTCCGTTGTTAGGCTGCTGGGGGGAAAGGGAGGGGGATGATATCACTCCAACTTGCAATACAACAGTAAAGAGCGACTGAAGTTTATCAGAGCACAAGTCATATGACTTGGGGCAGCTGGGAAACTGACAATATGTCTAGCCCCATATCAGATTTCCAAATTAAATATAAAAAAAAATTTGTTTGCTCTTTTAAGAAACAGATTTCAGTGCAGAATTCTGCTGGAGCAGCACTATTAACTGATGCATTTTGAAAAAAAATAATTTTCCCCATGAATATCCCTTTAAATACCAAACACTTAGCAAGCCTCATGGGAGGGTCACACTATGAGGCAGGTTTGCAATATCTGATAAAATCAGTGTGCCGTGGTGTGTAAGAGCTGTAATGTTATTAGAACTAGTATATATATTATTATACTGGGTTCCACATTTGCTTTAACCCCCCAACCTTAAGCCCAAGTGTTTAGTTCTGCAGTTTAACTAACTGTGTGTGTATCTATGCATTTATTTATGAAAGTATTTTATTTATGAGTGTATTTATTATTTATGCATGTGTTTATTTATTTATATAGCGCCACAAGGGTAAGCAGTGCGTTATCAATAGGAATGGAATAATTCATTCACATGGGTTCAATAAAGACCATGCCGAGAGTGCATGCTACAATAGGAAGGATGTTCTGTGTTTTGAAGAACTTCAGTGTGAGAGGAAACGTGCAGAATCTAAAGCGATACAGTGGGTTCATAAGACTATTGGGCAGATTAATATTTGAACTGCAGAATTTTGATGGATTTTCAGCAGTTTGAATTTGATCACAATTATTAACACTGCCGTGACAGGCACATTTTTTTTTGCAAATCCATGCCTGGGGAATTTATTCGCCCATCACTAGTGAGAACTGGAATTTGCAAAGTGATCATTATTATCTGTTATTTATACCGTTTAGTGTACATTACATTATAGGTAGTAAGATTTTTTTATAGTCACAGTCTTATATCTGAAGAGCTTCTAATATTTACACCACTGTAGCCTTGAAAGACTGTTTTATTAATAGAGTGCAAGGAATGAGAAAGGAGAACAGAAGGTCAAAAAAATTCCAAGTACTTTAAAAATACATGAACTTTACAATATATGAAAAAACACAGCTCTATATGATATAAGCATGATTAAAAAAAAGAGATAAAAAAGAACATGACTAAAGTACCCATTTAGCTTGTTTCATTTCTTGGTTCAGCACCATCATTTTAGCAAAATCCTACACCTGAGATGCTGAGAACGTAAATGCCAATTTTTCACGTTGTCAAAATAGCCAGTAGACAGCAACATTTTTTCAAATAGATGTTTGGTTTGTCTAGAACTACAAAAGTCTGAATTGTAATATTTGATATATGGTGATATATATAGTGAATAATGTACCCCTAATTGTAAAATAAAGGGATATTATAAGTCACAGAGGAGTTTCATGACCATATAAAAACTATTATAACTGATGACATCACTAAACACTGTAAGGATATAATATACAAGACAGGGGCAGCGTCACTCTGACGGGCCCCTCCCAACAACACCAAGTATCGCCCCCTGCTTTTCATAAATAACAAACCAACCACACCTGATATCTTGGATGAAAAAGGCCACAGCTTATTTATTAAAACACATAAATAACGACCAACATAAGGCAAAAGCATTGAGTATAGGACAATATGCTATCACATTTATCAAATATTTGATGAAGGCTGCAAAGAATTGTACCCGATAGCGAGGGACCCGTCTGCTGTCCTTCCTATGCATGGCTTTCCTCCGTAACTCATGTCCCTTCTACCGGGCCCTTTCCATCACTTTGGCCCCAGGCCTAACCCCTGTTAAGCCCTACAGTTACCAATCTCACCGGCTTCCCCCTTAGGGGAGTCCCTTCTGCTGTGACATTATGCTAACACTGTGACTCCCCCCTTACCCAACTACCCCTTTATTCTGGGGAAGGTGGGCGGGAGCTGTTCAAGGTAAAAGAGCATGCTCCCTTCAATTCCTTCCTCTATTAATCCCCTGTGTCTCCACCCATCCCAATAGTAACCCAGGAACTAAACCCCCCATAATCCTTACTCTCCTCTTCCGGACTTCCCTCATTCCTAGCCCTGTCATGGCATTTCAAGTTCCTGGCTCACTCCCCCGGGCATTCTGGATAGTCTTGTGTATTATATACTGTATTTAAAATATAGAATGCTCCAGAATGCTCCCGACCTGGGGGTTTTCTAATAATGGATCTTGAAACATTAAATAAACCCAACAGGCTGGTTTTAGTTCCAATAAGGATTAACTATATATTAGTTTGGATCAACTACAAGGAATTGTTTTTTTATTACTGAGAAAAATTAATCAATTTTAAAAATTGGAATTGTTTGTATAAAATGGAGTCTATGGGAGATGACTTCCCCCTAATTCTGAGTTTTCTGGATAATGGGTTCTTGCTCTGTGTGCAAGGAAGCCCTGAATTGAATGCTCAGTTACAGAGCTCTAGACAGTGTCGGACTGGGACCCCAGGGGCCCACCCAAAAACCTTAGACCAGGGGCCCACCAAAGAACCATAGACCAGGGGCCCACTCTCTGTACTATTATTATTTCTCTCCTCACTCAACCTCTATTCTCCTAGTTTCTATTCTTTACATACTATAATCTATTATTTCATCTATTTAGCCTCTTTGTTCTCATAGAAATAGGAAATGGCCATGAAATAGGCCAAATATTTAGCAGCACAAGGGCCCACTGACACCTGGGCCCACCGGGAGTTTTCCAGGTATCCCGGTGGGCCAGTCCGACACTGGCTCTAGATGGACCTTGCACATTCACATTGCATTGAAGATGCGCAGGTAAGGGTCATCCAAGGGAACACCCACTCACACACCTTCATCTTATAATTGGATTATAGGCTCTTTAATTTTACTGTACTGATTTTGCATGAAATAAAAGCTTAGAAATCAATGAAATAAAATGTAAGGTTACACTTGAACCTGCTACTCCCCCAAGCCCAAGACTGAAGCACGAATCCATGTTGGTTCCCTGGCCAAAGTGTTAAATGGAGTTTGGTCTCATACTAAACAAGGGTTTTGGTGAATCTGGAGGGGGTGTAAGCAATGTATTCCAATATATGACACAGCTCCAGTCAAGATAATAATCTAAAAAGCCTTTATTAGCACATGGCTTCAAGATCTGCAATAAACATGACGTTTCGGGCTCACCTGTAGGGGGTGTAAGCAATGTAACCCTAAAAGTTACAGAATCTGACTAAACATGACGATTTGCATTTGAACATTGCCCTTATCATTTTGCACTTGTGCTATCGCCATGTATTGAGCTAAGGACACAGTCAGATAGCACATATACTTTTGCACCAAGGTGAATGTAACAGAAATTAGGACCTTGCAAGTCACTGGGAATGTTCAGGATCAATTATTAAAGATCTAAGTGAGGCAACAAATTACCTGCACTATTCCTAGGGTCACCAGATGTTCCTTTCTATGCAGGCCACAGATGCATTATTAATGAGCATCTTGAATTAAAGGGGGTGGCTGACCATCCTAGCCATTCATGCCACAAACTCAGTTACTTCTGGCACACTTCATTCTACATTCTCCCTGCTCCCCTTTTCTCTAGTGCATATTTTTCACATTATCTTTATTTATATATTTGTTGATGAATTTCAAATGTGAAGAGCATCATATTATAATATGGGTTCCCTATGTTCAATTTCTCTGTGTCGTCTCCTTCTCCAGAAACAGCTGATCGTCATGCAAGAAGAATGGCAGATATTGCTGAGTGTCAGCTGTTACGCTGGTTCCCTGGCAACCAAGAAAATTCCCATCCCATGTTTTTTACATTTCTTTTTGAAGAAGATTCCCATGCAGCACATTTATCTTGCCATATGAGACAGCCTTTCAGCACCAAGTGGGATTAGGTTTGTGTGAAGTTTGCATGTTACAAATAGAAGCAGGGTCTCCCAGAGCATTCAAACAGAATGCACAATTCTACCATCTTTGCCTATTCAGTTCTGATTTTGTTTAGCCAAAATAGGGAGTCTCACAGGAGACAGTTCAAAATCATTTATTCATGAGCTCCCAATAAATGATTTATACCATGCTGGTGAGCAGAAAAAATGTTTTAGAATACTGCAATAAGAACGATTCTACAATAAGAACTATTCAGAATGGTACAATAAGAACGTTTTAGAATTCTACAATAAGAATGTTTCAGAATTCTACAATAAGAAAATTTTAGAATTCTACAATAAGAACGTTTCAGAATTCTACAATAAGAACATTTCAGAATTCTACAATAGAACATTTCAAAATTTTACAACAATAAAGATTCAGAATTCTACAATAAGAACTTTTCAGAATTTTACAATAAGAACATTTTTGAATTCTTCAATAAGAACATTTAAAAATTCTACAACTAAAAAATGTTCAGAATTCTACAATAAGAACTTTTCAGAATTTTACAATAAAAACATTTCCGGATCCTTCAATAAGAATGTTTCAGAATTCTACAATAAGAACATTTTAGAATTCTACAATATGAACTTTTCAGAATTCTACAATAAGAACATTTCAGAATTCTACAATAAGACCGTTTCAGAATTCTACAATAAGAACGTTTCAGAATTCTACAATAAGAACATTTCAGAATTCTACAATAGAACATTTCAAAATTTTACAATAATAAAGATTCAGAATTCTACAATAACAACTTTTCAGATTTTTACAATAAGAACATTTCCGAATTCTTCAATAAGAACGTTTAAAAATTCTACAATTAAAAAATGTTTCAGGATTCTACCATAAGAAAGATTCAGAATTCTACAATAAGATAGTTTAAGAATTCTACAATAAGTATTTTTTTAGAATTCTACAATAAGAACGTTCCAGAATTCTACAATAAGAACGTTTCAGAATTCTACAATAAGAACATTTCAGAATTCTACAATAAGAACTTTTCAGAATTCTACAAAAAGAAAGGTTCATAATTTTACAATAAGAATGTTTCAGAATTTTACAATAAGAAAATTTCAGTATTCTACAATAATAATGTTTCAGAATTCGACTGTGCTGCTGCTGCATTAGAGGCATCGATTTGGGTGGCAGGAATTCTACTTGTAATTCTACCTGTACATGTTTGCAGAGAATGAAACACTATTACAGACTGATGAGTATCTAAAGCTCCATCTTTGATGATCGTTATAAATAGAACCTAACTAGCAATATTTAATTTTTTTTTGAGGGGGGGACTTTTGTACTATCTTGACTTGTTAATGAAAATGCATCATCTGCCATAGAACATTGGACTTGATGGCACCTTGTGTTCTGAGAAATCAGCACATTTGCAATATATTCTCAATACAACACCAAAAAAACTAATTTGGGCAATTTTGCTTTACCTTTTTTTCAACGATTAGGATGAGGTTTTGTGTTCAGAGAAGTAATTTGGGAGGGATTTATTATTTGGATGCCGGAAAAGTTGTCTCCTAATGATTGACATCTTGATGTTGACTTTCCTGTGCCATAGGGGGTCCTCGTTTACCAGGAGTGGCTTTTTGCCAACCCCTCCGTTTGGCAATGCCACTTCGAAGCTAGTTGCTCAACTCACCTCATTGGCGCAGCACTCATGACATTATAATTCTAATATTATTACTAGTGATGGGCGAATTTCGCTCCGCCGAAAAATTCAAAACGTCTTTTTTTGACGCCGGCGTCCCGTTTTTGACGCCGGCGTCCGTTTTTTCAAAAAAAAAATTTTGATGCCGGCGAATTTGTGCCGCGAATTTTCGCGGGCGTTTCGTGAATTTATTCGCTGGCGGCGAATCGCGCAAATTCGCTGCAAATTCGCGCCTGCCGAATAAATTCGCCCATCACTAATTATTACTAATGCTATACTAACGGGCAATAACCACAACTGTCACACACGATTTTAAAGCCAAGCCACCCTTTAAGTGTAGATTTTTATACACTGAATCAGTGGTTAAAGTGGCTTAAAGCACTTGGAGTGGTGGAACAAAGAGGCACAGACAATGTTTTTAGTCATGCTGACCAAGTTTTATAAACACTCAATTGCAAAAGATAGTTCTGGAATGTTTGCCTGGCCACACAGATCCATCTTTTGAAATGTTGAATCAATGTGTGACCCTTAGGATAGAATTTTATATATCCTTTCTCCACTCTCCAATGAAAAGGTGATTCTCAGCAACATTCAAACTCCAAAGGCCACGGCATTATATATATCAAATGGTGGCCCTATCATTACATGACACAGTTACACCAGCAGTCTGGCCCCAGCATTTTCTGATATTGTGGTTGAAGCATTTAATGGCTCAATGTCCCAACATTACATGACACATGGGCACAGGATTTCATGACACAGTGTTCCAAGTATTCCATGACATACTGGCTCCAGAATTCAATGTCCCCAGCATTTTGTCAAAGTAGTTGGGGCAACATATTATACAGTGGTCCCAGCATATAATGACCAGTGGAGCCAGTATTTCATAGCACAATTGTTCCAGCATTTTTTTTGAAACAGTGGTACCAGACATTTCATGGCAAAATTATTCCTGCATTTTATGACTGTTATCCCAGCATTATTGTACCGGCACAAAATGGCACAGTGGACCTAGCATTTTACTTAACAATGCCCCCCCTTATCTGGTAGTACTGATAAGAGTTGCTTGGCCAGATGCATTGCCTGCTGCCTTTTTCCTCATCCTGACACTAGTTGTCTGGATTAGGGATGTAGCGAACTGTTCTGCGGCGAACTTGTTCGCGCGAACATCGGCTGTTCGCGTCCGCCGCAAGTTCGCGAACGTCGCGCGACGTTCGCCAATAGGCGTTCGCGTCAAAATCGTTCGACCATTCGAGCATTCGATCGCTAAAATCGAACGATTTTCGTTCGATTCGAACGAAAATCGTTCGATCGAACGATTAAAAATCCTTCGATCGTTCGAATCGAACGATTTTCGGATGTTCGAAGTTCACGAACTGTTCGCGAACTGTTCGCATTTTTTGCCGGTGTTCGGGAACGGCGTTCGCGAACACATACTCGGCGGTTCGCTACATCCCTAGTCTGGATTATGACTGATAAAACAGAGGAAAACGTATTTTTGAACTTCCCACAGCCCCTTATCAGTCATATCTTATCTGTAGTCTCTCCTCCATTACAGTCAGATTATAATTTACACAGTTACAACGGCTGTATTATTGGGACCCTAGGGTCCAGCTTTGGGTGGCTGCTCCAATCATCGCTTTTATAATCTACCACTGTATCTTTTTAATGAGTTAGGTGTCAACATTGTTCCTAACCCTTGTAGAAAAGATCTGGATTTGCATTCTCAAAGCAGCCAATCAATTCAGAGGAACTGGGGCACTTAGAGAAACCGAAAGGCTTTGATAAATGTGTCAATTCGCTAAAACACTTGTCTATAATTAAAATATTTCCCGATAGTCAGGAAGCTGTTAATAACTGTGATAGAATTCAAACCGCATGAAATCAATAAGGATTAAATTAAACATGAAATATGTCCCTAAAACTATAATGGAATCAGTGGTTGAAAAGGCATTAAAAGCATTTTGGAAGTATCCAGATATAGGCTTAAAAAAGTGCCCAAAATGGCAACTATTGTTGCAGTTTCTGTTGTATGCAGGAATTTGGTAAAATGCTGGTTAAGTAAAAAACACTTATATTCATTCTGCCCATCAATGCAGGGCCAAGTCAACTGTACGTTCTTTGGAACCAGACTTAATAGTGTATATCACCCCCTCCCCATGCATTGAAAAGCACACGTGAAGAGCGCATGTGATGAGTATACAGGAATTGCTGTTCAGGTGGGTGACAGAAGGGTCCGAACTAGTGGAAGAAGAAGTATGTACCTGGCATTCCTTCACCTTTGCATCCTAGGCACAGGCCTCTTCTGTCTACCCCTAGTTCTGTCTCTGCCACCAACAGTTTTGGACTGCGATGCCAGGGGCCCTACCAAAAAATCTTAGGTTGAGAGTCCACTTTCTAAACTATTATTCCTCCTCTCCTCACTCAACCTCTTTCTTCTCCTAGTCTCTTTTCTCTACATAATATACTCTATTCTTCCATTATTAAGCCTCTTTGTTCCCATAAATAAATAGGGAATGACCATGAAATAGACCAAATGGTTAGAAGCAAGAGGCCACTGACACCTGAGCCCACCGGGAGTTTCCTGGTATCCCAATGGGCCAGTCCGACACTGGCCGCCCATTATACTATCGATGTAAGTACAGTTCTGAGATCGGTTAACCAGAAAACCCAATACCCAAAAATCTATAAATTACAGGAAGACCCATAGAGGCAAAATCACTAAGATCTGAAGTTGCGCCAGCGCCAGCTTCGCCGCACTTCACCAGGCGTAGTTTTGCAAATTCACTAAAATGTGAAGTTGCGCTCAGGGAGGTGAACGGTAGCGAAGTTGCGCTAGCGTTAATTCATCGAGAAAATCGAAGTTACGCTAGCGATACCTAATTTGCATACGGCGCCAAGTTAAAGTACAATGGTCGTATATGTAGCAGCAAATACATTACATTACACAAGCCTGGGAAAGCTTCATAAAATAAAATAGAGTTGTTATTTTGCCCTATACATGTGCTCACTGTATAGTTTATGTGCCATATGTTAGGAAATGTAGGGGGGAAGGAGGGTACCCCCAAAAAAATTTATGATCTTTTTCAGCCTCTCACCCTTAAAAATTTGAAGCAAGTCCTATCTACTCTATTGCACTTCGCCTGGTCTGAGGTGGTGAAGGCAAGTCTGGTGCAAGAGGTAACGTTCAGTAAAATACGCAAGTTAGTGAATTAGCGTAGTTATGTCCCTTCGCCATAGCGCAACTGCGCCTGGCATAAGGGTGCGAAGTAGCGCTAGAGTAGGTCCACTTCGATAGCGAATTTACGCCAGCGCCCATTAGTAAATCCGCGATGTAACAAAATGACGTCATGCCGGCAAATTTGTTTTAGCATTGGGCGATTCGCGCTTTAGTGAATTTGCCCCTTAGACTCCATTTTCATCAAATAATTGGAATTTTCATTAAAAAAAATTTGTAATAATAAAACACCTTGTACTTGATCCCAACTAAGATATAATTAATCCGTATTGAAGGCAAAATAATCCAATTAAGTTTAACTTGTTTAGGGACTTAAGGTATGGAGATCCAAATTACAGAAAGACCCCTTATCCAAAAAAACCCAGGCCCTGAGCAATCTGGATAACCGTACTGTATAAAGACAGGGCATGTCATGAAAAGATGGTGCATTATGTTTCAATCATCTCTGTTGCCAGGGAAAATAGGAAATGCTTTGTTTCTCTTGTGCAACCCCCCCCCCCCAGATAAATCATTTGCTCTGTGTTTGCCTCAGTGTGAAAGTGCAGGAAATATTTAGCTGTTGAGGTTCTGGGAAGGAATAAGTATTAACCGTCATGGAAGGGAAACCGTTGCCGCGAAACACACGGTTCCTTAACATCCCCACCTGCTGAGCTGCCACCTGCAATAAACAATTGTATAGCCCATTAGAAGACAGTAATAAAATAAGCATTCACAAAACTGTTTACAAAAAAAAAAAAACACACAAGTGAGGAACACCAGGCTGTGATCACTAGAGGCAAAGAGGTGAAGTCTCTTGTGCTAATCTCTAAAGACCAATAATGACACCTCAAGAGTATTTGCATTCTAAACAGGTTTTCTCCAAGACTCCAGCCATCTGCAACATAAACGGGCTCATCCCTGATCCGTGAAACAGAAGCATCCGTCAGCTCTGTGACCTCTCTTACATTTTGGATCACATTTCTCTCCCTTCGGGGCAAGTAATCCTACTAATAAAAAAAAAAGGGAAATATGTAAACACTGTAATTTACCTCCTTAAACAAACTAAATCTGCTTTTGTGGCTTTGAAAAGGAACCAACAGGGTTTTTTTTCTTCCAGATGGATGTTTTAATAGACGGCTTGTCAGCAGCCTTTATGGAGAAACGTATTGTGCTTCACAGGGCAGCACCATCTATTGCTTGAGCATGCTGGTTTTAAATAGGTATATCTATATAAATATATATTTGAAGCAACAGAGCTAAAATATGATCAAATACAGAATTGTGCAAGAGGTGGGGAAATACAATACGTGTGGAAAAGTGCGAGGGCTTGTATAGACCAGCGTATTGGGACTGTTGGCTTGAACTCAGGAGCAATATTGCACCAATATGGTTAACAGCACAAAAACATAATACAAAAATAAAGAGTAAATGCAACACATTTAACTTCTTCTTCGGACAATAAGAGCTTAATCCGGTGGAGAAAACACACAATTCTTATTGATCAGCTCTGATCTGCTTGGATTGGACCACTGGTCTGTCATTTTGGTTATTTTATCATAATACCTCTGAGCTCTTTGTGTCTAGCAGAAAAACGTTTATTTACATTATTTTTTTTTACAAAACACATCAGTTAATAGTGCTGCTCCGAATTCTGCACTGAAATCCATTTCTCAAAAGAGCAAACCAATTTTTTTTATATTTAATTTTGATATTCTGACATGGGGCTAGACATATTGTCAGTTTCCCAGCTGCCCCCAGTCATGTGACTTATGTTCTGATAAACTTCAGTCACTCTTTACTGCTGTACTGCAAGTTGGAGTGATATCACCCTCCCTTCCCCCCCCACCCCAGCAACCTAACAACAGAACAATGGGAAAGTAACCAGATAGCAGCTCCCTAACACAAGATAACAGCTGCCTGATAGATCTAAGAACAGCACTCAATAGTAAAATCCAAGTCCCACTGCGACACTAGTAAAATCCAGGTCCCACTGCGACACATTCAGTTACATTGAGTAGGAGAAACAACAGCCTGCCAGAAAGCAGTTCCATTATGTGTCTTTTTCTGAAAGCAAATGACCAGGCAAAATGACCTGAGATGCACCTACACACCAATATTACATCTAAAATAAATTTGTTGGTTCAGGAATGAAATTTTATATTGTAGAGTGAATTATTTGCAGTGTAAACAGTGTAATTTAGAAATAAAAACCACACCATAAAAATTGTGACAGAATCACTTTAAAGAAGAACTAAACCCTACAAATGAAAATGTCTAGAAAGGCCATACTTTATATACTGAACACACTGAACCAACCTAAAGGCTCGACATCGCTATAGTAGTAATGACCAAGTTGTCACAGGAGTTTCCCATCTTGGATTTTGTTAGGAGTGTCTGTGACACTGCACATGCTCTGTGTTCTTTGAGCAGCTGTTGAGAAGCTAAGCTTAGGGCTTGTGCAAACAGGGCCAGAACTACGGGCAGGCAGAGTAGGCGCCTGCATAGGGCGCAATCTCGGGGGGGTGCACTTTTAAGGGGAATTTTTTTTCTTTTTTTTTAAACCCTGGTTTGCTTGGCCTTTAATAGTTTTTAAATTTTATGAACCACCTGTTCCAACCCACTCTTGTCCGTGATTCGTGGGCAGAAGCTCTTCCCATCTCCCTCTTGGCAGCTTCTGGCAGAGGTGCATATTTGGGGGCAATATAAAGTATTTTTGGCAGCTGCTGGTACAAGTACATATGTGGGGGCAATATGATGTATTTTTGGCTCCTGCTGGCACAAGTACATATTTGCGGCCAATTTTGAGGCTTTTTTGGATGCTGCTGGCTCAGGTTCATGGGGCAATATGGTGTCTGATGCTGTTTTGGTTTATGCTGGCACAGGTACAGAATGGGGGCTTGGGAGCAATCTGAGGGATTGACTGCCGTTGGCACACGTACAGGGGGCAATATGAATGGTAAAGTGGGAAATGGTAATGCAATACCGGGTGGGGCAGGCATTGATTGAAACCCTTGTCTAGTGTGCCAAAATTCCTTGGCCCGGCCCTGGGTGCAAATCCTCAAGCAGAAAACGAGGTTGGCTTGTCATATTAGCTGATGGTCCAGGGCTCTTTGTAGATTTTCACTTTTTTTGGTTTTATAAAAGATGCTGGTATAGGTTATTCTGTAGAGGGAACATAAATTATTTTAATTAGTAATGATATTTAATTATCTTTATACAATTGGAATCATCCATGATTATTCTAATATGCCAATAGATCATTGAGATTCTAATGCAGTAGATCTCCAGGCTCCCATTTATTGTCCAACATTTCTTCAGAGCCCCCTAACTTAATGACAAGGCTACAAGTATATATAGTCTTCATTTTATCAGTCATCCTGTTTTATTTTGAAGAAAAGTTGGACAGCATTGACCAAATAGCTGGGCTTCAAGAGACATATAGGATAAATAAAAAAAAACTAATTTTGTAGGCAATTATAAGTAATATATGATGTTGCTTTTACATGGTGTTAATAATTAATATTATCTTTAAAAATAGCCCCTTTATTGGAGCTCCCTATAGATGTTCACTGGTCCCTGTCTGTGTTTTAATGAGGGGTGGGCGTGTCCTAACAGTCCCTACCAGAAGCACAGTAGGAGGGGGACAGCCAATCACAGCCCTGCAGTCACACAAGTAAAGACAGGCTTCAGTTCCCTATCAGGTCCTGCTAGCTGCTGATTGGTTCCTGTCCTACAGTGCAGTGAGCTGGGAGCCGCTGGCTCCCCTGTACAGCCTGGGAATTCAGGGAGCAGAAAGTGGAAGAGAAGGTAGAGATTATTAGGGCCCGAAACACTACTTTTTAAAGCACAATTCTTCTATATCTAATGAGTATAATGCATTGGTACATTCTTATTTTTTACACAAAATGTCTCCTTTAAAAGGAATATGTAACAATTTATCCCATATTTAACGGCCCTTGAAGCTGGGACATTTCAGAAGAATTAAGCCTCTATAGGTGGGCCATGAACACAGTTTGGGAATGTTAACCATAATACAAAATGCTCTCCGGTGACCAGGAAAATGGTGGATTTTCTTTTTTACTTTACCAAGAAATAACTAAAGGCATCTTTGACTTACTGTGCCCTACACATTAAGGGGGGTTATATATCAAAATCCTAATTTTTTTAGAATTTAGATTAAAAAAAGTCCCTTATTTATCAATAAAAAACCACGAAAATAATCACGACTTTTTCAGATTGTCGCATGAAAACCAAGACTTTTTTCGGATTTTCACGTGAAAAATCTTAATTTTTTGGATTTGACTTTTTGCATCCTCGGGGCAGGTCCAGACTGAGAATTAAAATAGGCCCTGGCATTTCAGGAACACAGAGGCCCAATCAGCCCACATAGAGGCCCAAACAGCCCCCACCAGCCCACTAAATACTGATTTCAATGGGACCTTATAGCAGCTCCTCTGGCATTTGCCAGAACCCACAGTGCGGGCCAGCCTCGGGGTATAATAAATGGAAAAATTAAAATTTTGAATTTTTTTAGTTTTTAGCATTCGGACTTAATAAATAACCCCCTGCATCTTGTTTTCTAAAAATGTGGTTGGTCAATATAGAGTCATTTAGTATTTATCACCAATTGTGCCTTTCTCAAACCTAACTAGAACCTGCTCTGCATCTTTCACTTTTATTATATTTTATATTATATTATATTATATTTATATTATATTCTATTCATCTTCATTGTCCTTAATCGTAATTATCCTTTGTATACAGAAATGCAAAAATAAAATGATATATTCAGGGGCAAAGCAGATGATACCAAACCCATTGTATGTTTCCTATGCACAAGTCACAGTGCAGCAGGGCAGCCTCAGCTCCTCACTTCCATTCTGTGCTTTAAATGTCCCATTTACCTTGGCATGAAAGAGATTAAGCAACACCCATAATTGCTGTTCTATTTGCACAAAATATGTTATTTGTTGGGGGAGGCTTCAAGTCCAGCGAGAGAAAAGCAATATTGTTTTACTTTAAACGGCCTCATTTTGTATGATTACGTTATCGTTCGTTATTATGTTAATCGTGTTCAAGCGCACATTTCACTCCCGCTCACTTCATTAACATGACGGAGGCACATGCACTGTAATTGCTAGTTCTCTTGCTGCCTTGCAATTTGTGCGCTTCAGAGCCGCAGCAGATAAGAAACAACACAGCCCAGCAGGCACACACCAGGGGACACTAAGGCACAGGGCACACACTGAATTGCTTTTATTTAAAGTGTTCACTTAAAAATGAAACTTAAATATCATGTAGGCAGCAGCCATCTTTGCATTTGGTCATAATTATTTGCAATTCGACTAATTATTCTACATGATTAAAAAAAAAAACAACCAAAAAAATATACAGGTATGGGATCCCAATCCTATTGGGTTTATTCGGGGGGTTATTTATCAAAGTTTGAATGCCAAAAACTCGAAAAATTTAAATTTGTAGCGGAAAAAAAAGCCTTGAATTTTTCAAGATTTATTATACCCCAAGGCTGCAAAAAGTCAGAATCCGAATATACACCATCTCAGACCTGCCGAAGTTGTATATAAGTGGTAGAGGTCCCTATCCGATTTGGAAGTTTCTGTGGTCTGCATTGGTTTTAGCCTGAAAATCCGACTATTTCGGGCTTTTTGGGCAAAATCTGAAAAAAAAAAATCCGGAAAAATCATACATTCGTTTGATTTTATCAATTTTTCTCCTGATCCTATAAAATCTAGCTTTTTTTTTTTTTTATAATAAATAAGGTGGAATCATGGATTTTAGTTTGATCTGACTTTTTTTATAATAAAAAAATCAGAAAAATTCTGATTTTGATAAAAAAAAAACCCTTGGTGTTTAAATTGTTTTTAGCAGATTTAAGATATCCTGATTACATATAAAACTAAATAAAATATATTTTATTTAAGATATGGAGATCCTGATTACATATAACAATAAATAAAATATATTTTATTTTAAAGGGGTTGCAACTCCTCGGCCATAATAAAAAGCCCAGCGGCTGGGGACAGCATTGTAAGTACTCCAGACACACACAGGCAGGTTTATTGGCTGCTGATGAAACTGACTCTAGGGTGTGTTAAAGGGGTTGTTCACCTTTAAATTAACTTTTAGTCTGATGTAGAAGGTTTTCTGAGACAATTGATTTTCATTTTTTATTATGCATAGTTTTTGAGTTTTTTATCTTTTTACTCTGATAACTAGGTCCCATATTACTATAGCAACCATGAATTGCTTATGAGTAACGCCCTTTTGAAATCTGGAAGGAGTCAGTAGGCAAATAATTAAAAAAAACTATAAAAAATAAAAAATAAATGCCAATAGAATGGTTGGCTAAAATTAGCCATTCTATAAAATATCATTAGTTAAAGGAGAAAGAAAGGTTAAAACGAAGTAAGCCTTATCAGAAAGGTCTAACTAAATATACCAGTAAACCCCCAAAGTAGTGCTGCTCTGAGTCCTCTGTGAAAAGACACACAGCATTTTTTTCCTTCTATTGTGTATACATGGGCTTCTGTATCGGACTTCCTTTTTTCAGCTTAAACCTCCAGGGCAGGATTTGAGCATGCTCAGTTTGCTCCTCTCCTCCTCCCATCCCTGAGCTTTGAGTGAGCAGGGAGCGACTCAGACAGGAAGTGATGTCACACCAGGTTAATATGGCAGCTGCTACCCTAAATAAACAGAGAGCTTCTAGAGCTTTTTAAAACATTATACAGAATAAATATAGTATTCTAACTTACACGATTGCAGCTAATCTATTGGCAATAAAAAGCCTCCATAGCTTTCCTTCTCCTTTAAAGGGGTGGTTCAACTTTTAGTATGATGTAGAGACTGATATAATTTGCAATTGTTTTTAATTTTTCATTATTTGTGGTTTTTGACTTATTTAGCTTTTCATTCAGCAGCTCTCCAGTTTGCAATTTCGGCAATCTGGTTGCCAGGGTCTAAATTACCCTAGCAACCATGCATTGATTTGGATAAGAGACCGGAATATGAATAGGAGAGGCCTGAATAGAAAGATAAGTAATAAAAAGTAGCATTAACAATACATTTGTAGCCGTACAGAGCATTCGTTTTCTAGAAGGGGTCAGTGACCCCCATTTGAAAGCTGGAAAGAGTCAGCAAATATTTAAAAAACTATAGAAAATAAATAATTTGCTTAGAATTGACCATTCTATAACATACTGAAAGTTAACTTAAAGGTGAACCACCCTTTTAAGGTAGTTTAGATTGTATTCTCCATTGTGGCAAGGACTGGTGCAATTGTCTTAGATTTTTATAATTTTTATGAACAGCATTTTATTTGTGTGTTGCCGCTGTTCCACCCTAAAATGCCATCTGCTTTTCAGGGTCACTGACCTCACCAATCATTGAGCAGATCGAATGCAAAACTAGATTATTGTTTTTGAATTGCTTATCTTTCTGCTCACGCCTTGTCCTATTCATCCTCCTACACCCCGGTCAGCCTAGCAACCGAATTTAAATGTCCAGCTGGAATAAACTATAGTGATGGGTGAATAAATTCTCAAGGAACAAATTTGCAGTGAAGTTCCTCATTTCGCCGCCGGCGAATAAATTCGCAAAACTGCTGTGAAAGTTCACAGATAAAAAATCAGCCGTGAAATTTGAAAATTTCGACCTGCCGCAATTTTGACGTCAATGGGCGTCCATATAATTTTGTACACAATGTTTATGCGCGCGACTATTCTGAAGTGCGCATAAACATTGTGCGCAAAATTATTCGGATGGCCATTGACATTAAAATTGCTGCAGGTCGAAATAATTTTGCATGCCTGTTGACTTCAATGCGTTTTGCAAATTTTTTGGGACAAATTCGCCCATCACTAATAAACAATAAAAAAAAAAAATCACTTGTAAAATGTCTTCGAATATCATTGTCGTTATCATTCTCAATAAGGATGAGCACATTTCTCCTGATACAGATTCATGGTGAAAAACGCCCATCGACTCCAAAGCGTTTTGTAAAATGTCGCCATTTGGTTAGAGCACTATTTGGAAGACGTTATTTACTGCAGCTGAATGGTCACATTGTACAGTCGATGCGGCTGAATGAAACATGCAAAAACATTATTCTCTAAAAGAAAAATGATCCTAAAGCTTAATACCGCAGCCGAGCTTGTGCAAATATTGGAACTTGATCCCACTCATTCTGTCAGAACTTCTCTGCTTTTATAAATAAGAACGATTTTTTTTTCTGTACAGGATACAACAAAAGCCACCCGGCCACCTGGCCTACTGTCTCAGCCACAGTCTGTATGGGGGAAAAGCACAAGGAAACGTATCTTTCTTATGCAGTGATTATTTTCCATACAAGAAAGAGTATGGGGCATTGCTAGTTGTGTGTGCCAGGCTTTCTTTCCCTGTATATGTGCATAGAAAAATACCATGTCCAGCCTTCAACTGAAAATGCTATATGGTGGTAGAGTCACTGACCCTGGACTGTGCGACATTTTTATTTTTTAATTGTTTAACCCCACTTTATTCACTCTCCACAATAGGTGGAAAACAGATTCTCTAAAAAGCAGAGTCCCAGAATTCATCAATACAGTATGAAACAAGGTGAGGGAGGGGCTGCATGACACTGTGAGCCTACATGTGGTTGGTAAATGGTTGATGCAAGTATCATGGCTTCCTTTCAATCTGTGGCATTAGGTCTATCTGTGTAAAACATATTCAGGTATGGGATCTATTATGCAGAATGCTCAGGACCTGGAGTTTTTCAGATAAGGGATCATTCCAGAATTTGGATCTCTAGCCTACTAAAAAAACATTTTTAACAGTAAATAAATCCAATAGGATTGTTTTGCCTCCAATAAGGATTAATTATATCTTAGCTACGATCCAATTCAACGGTTTTTTTTTCTCTTTACAGAGAAAAAGGAAATCATTTCCAAAAATCGGAATTATACTTGTATGATTAAAATGGAGTTTATAGGAGACAGCCTTCCAGTAATTCGAAGCTTTCTGGATGATGGGTTTCCGAACAAAGGATCCCATACCCGGACATTTACATTTATTTATGGATATTTAGCATTTATGCCCCAGAATTCAGCATAAACACTAAACTATTTTTTTCACATAGTACAAATTTGGTTTGAAAAAAATACCACTGCATTTGTGCTAGAAAAAAAGCCAATGACATGCATTTGGAGAAAAAAAGAGCAAAAAAATGGCTATTACATAGTAACATAGTAGGTAAGGTTGAAAAAAGACACATGTCCATCGAGTTCAACCTTTTTTTTTTTTTTATTAACTACCTATCTGCCAGGAAGGCAAAAAAAACCCATCTGAAGACTCTCCAATTTGCCTCAGAGGGGGAAAAATTCCTTCCTGACTCCAAAATGGCAATCGGACTAGTCCCTGGATCAACTTGTACTATGAGTAGGGATGTAGCGAACTGCCGACAAAAAATGCAAACGTTCGCGAACAGTTTGAGAACTTCGAACACCGCTAAAATCGTTCGATTCGAACGATCGAAGGATTTTAATCGTTCGATTCGAACGATCGAAGGATTTTAATCGTTCGATCGAAGGATTTTCATTCGAATCGAACGATCGAAGCCATTCGATCAAATGCTTTTCATTGAATCGAATGCTTACAATCGTTCGAACGAATGGAAATCGTTCGATTTTTAGCGGTCGAAGGAATTCGAATGGTCGAACGATCGAACGCGAACTCAAAATGCGAACGTTCCCAAACGTTCGCGAACATTCGGCGGACGCGAACGGTCGAAGTTCGCGGGCGAACAGTTCGCTACATCCCTAACTATGAGCTATCTCCCATAACCCTGTATTCCCTTACTTGCTAAACACCATCCAACCCCTTCTTAAAGCTATCTAATGTATCAGCCTGTACCACTGATTCAGGGAGACAATTCCACATCTTCACAGCTCTCACTGTAACAAACCCCTTCCGAATATTTAGCTGGAACCTCTTTTCTTGTAATTGGAATGGGTGACCTCGTGTCAGCTGGAAAGACCTACTGGTAAATAAAGCATTAGAGAGATTATTATATGATCCCCTTATATATTTATACATAGTCATCATATCACCCCTTAAGCGCCTCTTCTCCAGTATAAACATCCCCAATTTGGCCAGTCTTTCCTCATAGCTAAGATTTTCAATACCTTTTACCAGCTTAGTTGCCCTTCTCTGTACCCTCTCTAATACAATAGAGAGGGTTTTTGTTGAAAACGGTTGAATTCTCCTATAAGCTGACCCTGTGATCCGGGCCCCCCTGTTCCCCAGGCCCCCTCACGACCATGGGGTCTGCTTCCAGTTTATTACTGTTCTTGTAATAAAAAAGCTAAATGTCAGTTAAAGCTGGGGGGGGGGGTGGCGCCAGTTGTGTGTTACCCGCTAGATGTTTTTGTTGTTATGGAGTTGAACTGCAGAGGGATAAAACATTTGCTCTGAAAGAAAGTAAAATGCTTATTTTTTGTCCTTTAACTACAAATTCCTGTGAACAGGCAATAACGAGTCTCATGGTTTAACATTGATTATTATATCTGGGACGTAGGCCAGGATTTAGTAACCTCTGATACAGCTGATCACACTGCAGCCATTTGCTAAATGAAAGCTATTTCGATCAATGAGAGGCCAGAGAATTCATCCCATTTATCATTCAAGAGCACCTAACATCATCTTACATCTGCTGAGATCTCTAGTAAGTTACAGGGGCCCCACTGCAAAATCTTTAGGATGCCAAAAACTGAATTTGCCCACTGCAGACCCTCACAAGCCTCTCTTTGTATGACAGTTTTGAATCACATTCAATTCAGATATAAATGGGTGGCTTAAAGTCTCACTATAGGGAAAATAATGTAAAAAAAGGTGCATAGACACCATCTGATAGTCCATATATAAATATAAAAAATTACATAAAAATATTTTAAAAAAATACATTCATATTCATAAATATGTCTTCATACCTGATTCCACAGATCAAAGGAAACCATGATAGCCTGTCTATGCTTTCTAAAACCAGCTCCCACCCCTCTTAGGCTCACAGAGTAATGCAGCCCCTCCGACACCTTGGTTAATTGTGAAATGATGGATTCTGGGATTTAATTCTTTCTGCTTTCCAGAAAATCTTCGTGTCACCCACTATGGAAACCTGAAGGACTTCAAGTCCCAAAATGTATTGCTTCAAAATAGAACAAGAAAGGGGAGAGGTTATATGACACTTTGAGCCTAAATGGAAAATTAAAGATGCTTTTTAAATATCAGTTTCATCCTGTGGAATCAGGTATGCCTTCTTAAAAAACACATTTATTGTTGTAGGTTCAGATTCTGTTTTTGCACCTTTTCTACATATGCCCAAGTGAGTAAGCATGTATTCCCTTTAATTTCAGGGTATCCAGTGACAATCATGAAATCCTAATGAGCTGGGGTGGAGGCTGTGAAGTTAGGGTTAGGGCACACGATCAGATTCGGTGAGATTAGTCACCTAGCGACAAATCTCCTCTTCTTCAGGGCGACTAAACTCCCCGAACTGCCTCCCGCCGGGTAGAATGTAAATTGCCGGCGGGATGGCACACAAATCGCTTTGTTTTCCGAAGTCGCCCGAAGTTGCCTCACATGTGCCCTGACCCTTATACTTCTTTCTCTTCTACCATTCAGGAGGAGGTTGGATGCGGGTTCAGAGCCTAGGGTGGAGCTAAACCTAGTGAAGATATCTGTTCAAGTCAAGAGACCTTAAAAAGAGCTTAGGTCCAGACAATGAAACCTGTGATTTGCCAGATGATGGATAGATGTAAATTCATCGGTTAGCATTGCCCAAGATTCATATATCTTAGAAAAGGAGCAAGAAAGCTATTGTTCTGTATAACAGATTTTGCTAGAAAATTAGATGCCTGACCCTGTTTTAGCCATTTCTACCCACAGCTATAGTGTCAATGTCATTGTTTTTTGGAGCAGAATTCCTTAAAAGATCGAATATTCTATTGCCAGATAAAATTCTCACATAATCACGGACGAATATAAGGGTCTCTTCAATAAATAATCTTTTACAGTCCCCTGATTGGTTAGAACTAGGACTTCCATTCTCTCTTCTTTATCACAGTTTATCTGACCCCTTATGGCAGTCTAGGATAACCAACAAGAAAGCCTAGAGGAGACAAGATAACAAAAATCCATTAAAAGGAATAAAGAGAAAACTGCAAGGGTATATAAGGTAATAATCTGATAAAGGGAACTCAATGAAAAGAAATTAGCCTATCTCATTATTTTTACTTATATCGGTTTTGGCTTTGTTGAAATAGAAGTGTATGCTGGTTCTATAAAGGACTTGCAGAAGGGGATGGAGGTTGGGTGGGGTTACCGTAACATTTCTAGTACAAAAGTCATACTGTAATAGACATGTTACGGTAACCCTAAGAATGAAAAATCGCCAGCGGCATGGCACTCGCGGCAATTCGTTTTCAAAGTCGCCCAAAGTTTCCTCATGAGGTAACTTCAAGCAACTTTGGAAAACGAAGTGCCACGGGTGCCATGACACGCAGGGGAAAGCAGTTCGGGGAGATTAGTCGCCCCAAAGAAGAGTCTAACATCAAGCTCATTATAGTCAGAGCACATAATAGTCAGCAAGTACAGCTGTACATAAGGGTCAGTAAGATTTCTACCTGGCTCCTGCATTTCTTTCAGTTCTATTAACCACACCCAATGATACAACATGCTGAAAATTGCAAACAATGTTTTGCAGGACATGACACAGCTTGCACCCAACTTGAGTCAATGTGCAAGCACAAATGCCATCTTATAAAGCACTGGGCAAAATTGTGGTGGACGAGGCTTGGTGCCCAACTGGAATTGTGGGGAAAAAACACTGCACTTTGAGGGGGGGGTTTCATTTGTGTTTGCCCTGCACTTGGTTTCCTAAATGATCCCTTCTACAGGCCAAGAAGCCACTTTTTCATTCTGGAGCTCAAAGATTGACAAGATATCCGCACACTCCATGGGAATTCCATATCACAAAAGTATGTTCATTACTATTGAATGAGCCTCTATCCCTTTCTATATAATATATATAAAAACAACATTTAGTGGGCCATAATGTCATAGTGCACTTTTCCAATATCATAGATTGACTATTTTCACTGCAAATACCACCCTCATCATTTGCCCAGGCAGTTGTGTTTGGGGCAGGGTTGTTTTCTAATGTTGTACTGATGACATACCTGTCTATTAATACAACAAATGCTGTTTAATATTAACCAGTATTTGTCTTGAAAAATCTGTATTTTATCGGCGCATGACTTGCTTTCTTTATGATAAATAAATCTATTATTCCATAACATGGGGTGCCCAGGAATCCCCTTGTACGACTGAAATAATATCGGTGCTTTAAGATGTGATGGCATGCAGGGGGCCAACCTGTTATCAGTTTATGCTGCTCAATAAAAATAAATTACTGTTACTTGTAAGCCTAATTTTTTTTTTTTGTTAAAAGCTTTACAGGGTTCAAACACTTGGGTTGGCAACCAATATGTACATAATGAGCTTTTACTAGAGTAATTAAAATTTGTTTATAATTAATACAGATGAATTGGTTTCCTCACAATAACAGGAGATTAACAGAGTCCGCATTTTGGCACTAAAACCGTCTTCTTTTCCAATTGCTGTGGGACACTATCCAATTGTGCCAGTGTGAATATACTCAGCCGCCATATGGTAGTGCTATGCATTGCATAAAACCCTTGCATTCCCCACCCTATAAAATACTGCCAGATGATATAATCATTCTTCAATACGTTGTCAGAAGGTATTACCTGGCCAGGCAGAGAGCTGCTTTCCAAAAACGCAGGAAGCACTGGGCCTATTAATTATGAAGGTAATAAATGTGCACACACTGCGTAAACTTGGCAGGCGCTGCCCATAGTAAAACAGCTGAGCTCTCATAGTGTGGTACGCACAAGAGCCAAGCGTTTTATTTAGCATGTCGACTGCATTTAGAAGGCTGGTTTGGCATCAGATTATCATTTCCAATGGATCAGCTTCTTTAACCGGCATTGCTTTGGAGTTTTTAGTTAGTTCAATCTGTATTTAGATTGAAATGACAACACGAGATTATTCATTTTCTCTGAGTATCCTTGCACATTATTGACATTACAGATATATTATAAGAGTAAGTCAGGGTCGGACTGGGGGGTCCGGGGCCCACCGGAACTGCTGTCTAGGGCCCCCCTTTGACCTCTCCACCCGCCCCCTACTATGAGGCGCCGCTCGGTGTGCGCACATGAAGACGCGGCCTGGCGCGCACGCAGGCGGAGCGGCACCAATTTTTTTTTTCATTTTGTAAAATCCCATGCGGGGAGAGGGGTCTGGCCTGGTGGGGGCCCATGAGGGTCGGGGCCCACCGGATTTTTTCCCGGTGTCCCGCCGGGCCAGTCCGACACTGGAGTAAGTAGATGTAAAATAAGGCTGTCATAATAACAGATACAGCCAGAGTCGATTCTCCACACCTGGCTGCCTAAGGCAGACTTTTTTGATGCCTCCCCTTGCCTAACGTTTGGAGCTTTAGTGCGGATTGAGGGGGCACCTTGCAAGTGCAGAGAGCACAATTGCACTCTCTGCAGAAGACCCGAAATCCAGATTTAAAAATCAGAATTTCAACTCTTCTGGCATGGACACACATGCAGTCTTCGGTGAGGTAACGCACGCTGTTTTTAAAAAAGCCAACCACTGTGTAAATAGGCTAACCTAGTGTGCCCTTGCATAAGCTTGTAACCACTTACGGGGGAATGTAATAAAAGTCGGTAACGGAAAAACTATTCGCAATGTGAAAATTTATGCCTTTGCGCGAACAAATTTTGCTTTATTTTTTTTTTTTATTCTTATTGGTGTGAATTGTTTTTCTCTTTGCCACTTTAATTACATTCCCCCCTTGTTCCCCCTGTATTTATGCAGGGGTCTGCTTTTTTAAAAAGCGTGCTGCGTTTCCGCACGGTAAAATTGCAAATGTGTTTACAGCCTTAGGGCCTTATTTATCGAAATCTAAATTTTTCTGAATATTTGAATTAAAAAAGTCCGACCAAACTAGAATCCACGATATGACCTTATTTATTAATAAAAAAGCAAAATTTAATTGGATCGGAGACACACTCGATAAAATCAAGAGATAAACAAAAATTTTCCAGAATCACTTTATTTTTACAGTCTTTTTCCCAAAAACCCTGAGTTTTTCGGATTTTTGCCTGAAAAGTTTGAAATATTCAGATTTGCGAGCTAATTCCAGCACAGGAAAAGGATCAAATGTACAATTTAAGAATCATGGATGCACCATCATGTGAGCCATCAGCCTTAGATTTAAGGATATATAGGAAAGCTCTGCATAAACCTCTAGTATTACAAAAATATTATGATAATATTAAAAGATGAATAAAAATTAAAGGTGTAATTTACGCATACAAGTGCATTGTTCAAAGCTCAATTTTAGATATGAATCAGCAGGGTTTTTTTTTTACCCATTCAGGGTTTCTTCCCATTAATTCAATACATTTCGGCTATGCTCAGAATTTCTTTTGGTGTAATTGCACCCATACTTGTGTTTTGATGCTAATTGGGTGCAAGTTGCATCTAGCATCTCCATCATGGGTTGCAACATTTCCGGAGCATGCAATTAAAACTGCATTTGCATCTGAATCAATGAGGCAACTCATCAGCAGAACAATAGGAAGATAACCAGATAACAGCTCCCTGGTAGATATAAGAACAACACTCACAAGTAAAAATCCAAGTCCCACTGTGACTCCACCAGTTACATTGAGTAGGAGAAACAACAGCCTGCCAGAAAGCAGTTCCATCCTAAAGTGCTAGTTTGGTGGAAGTGACTTCACTCACACCTATGTGCATTGGGGGCCCCTGTTCTGGTACACAATTCATCAGAGATCGCATTGGCATAGTGTGCACAAACACTTGAGTTTTTACATTAGTAAATGACCCCTAAAATTTATTTTTTTTGTTTTTTTAAATGTCATTTAGTGGTGAGAGTATCCCTTTAAATAAAACAAAGTTTTGTGTCGGTTGGAGTTTGTTGTACAGTAAGTACATACTAAATACTTTCCACTTTCATACAGCTTGTTTAGGCAGTAGGAATTAAAGAAATGAAATAAAAAGCTGTGTAATTGTATCTCTGAAAACAATAACGGCTAAATTTGTGCAAAGTGCTGCAACGTCGAACACAACAAACTAGATTGCACTGCTCCTCATTTAGCAATGGGTGGCCCGGGTTTTATCAGTTTGTAGTGAGGCATTTCTGTCTCCATTCAACACTTTCCTTTTGTCATTCAGCTCCATAATCACCTTTCTTTGTCAGATAATCACACATAATTAACTTTCCAACTGCTTTTGTCCTTTTAGATTGTTAATTACCTGTCTGTAGATCTCATATCTCCACGGTTTTAAAGGGGGGGGGGAGAAGAAAGAAGAGGAAGATAATCTTCACAATTTAAATTCAATCAAGACAGTAACTGATTACAATTGTCAATTGGTTTAATCACATTACACATTTTTTACACCAGAAAATGATAACGTGCAATGTTCGGCAAGGAAGTGTAGGTAAAAAGGGATGAATTTGGGCATTTTACATAGATAAGATTTTGGGGCCCCTTTTTACAAAATGAATTCAGAATTTGGGAATGTTCAAGGTATATCTCTCCCCTCCCAGCTATTGTGTGGGTACATGGGGTTCTTCTGGATATTCTTCTGGGATTCATGTAATTGTGATTTCATGCATGCATCAAAAACTGCTTTCCATTCCTGTTACTGCTATATTAAACAAAAGAAAAACACAAACATGTCAACTCACCTGCATTTTTGGGAGTCACCTTAATTTAACACCATTACACTTAGTCACCCACATCCACAGGCTGTCAGTAATCCTCACTTATCTGCTCCATTGAAATGCATTGAAGCATCACCCAAAATCCACTGAAGCTGCAGAGAAGGGCGCATGATAAGTTAGTGGGGTTGTGCTGAACAGGGTGTGGATAGGGACCATGGCTAGTGATTAGTGATGGGCGAATTTGGGGCGTTTTGGTTCGCCAAAAAAATTTCCCGTGAAATTTGCGAAACAGCGAAAAATTCACGAAACAGTGACAGGGTCTTGTTTTTGATTATTCGCCATATATGGACTTGTAGTGAAATTCCACATTTCGCTATCTCAAGTTTGTTCACAAAGCAACAGCAAAAACAAAAATGCAGCAACAATGAATGAACGAAAGTCACTGGGAAAAATGCCCATTGACTTCAATATCGTTTGCACAATGAAAATAAAAATAAAACCCACATTGAAAAAGTGGCCACAAAAAGCCATCCATTGACTTCTATGTGTTTCGCACGTTTTCCTGGGTTTTGGTGAAGCAAAAGTGGAAAGATGTGCTAATACCTAAACATGACCAAGGGCACGTCAGCATAGTCTGCTCTTACCTAGTGCACCTATTGATACTAGTTAACCTTTTACCCCATTACAGCACCTTGTATCCGTGGTGGTAACTTCAGGATCTAATAGTGGGTTAGCTGCTACAGACTTGTGTCAACTGAACTACATACAATGACATGTAGCACAGGTTATGCAAGTTGGTGCTTTTCTGCCCTTGTAGGGGCCCTCCGATGGACCCACCTGACCAATATCTGTCCAAAAATTGACCAGATGTTGATCAGCAGGTTTGATTTTCAAACCGCATTGGCTTATTCATGTGGTCTTCGCTCTGATGGCTCATATTCCCGTCATTACAATCCCGTTGTGTGGTCCTGGGGCCCATCTTAGGTAAGGCAAAATGTTGCCAAACAAGTGGATGTTATAATGTAGTGTATAGTATAGTGTATAGTGTTCTATTTCAGTGTGCATAAAAGCAGTTACAGCTTGTGTTTGTGCTTGTAGCTCGTTGGGGTTATGAGAAACTTTTCAACAAGTCAAGGGAAGAGTTTCTGGCTTGTGGCTGAGACACAGGAGCTACAAACAAACCACAAGAAAGCAAGATGCAAACCAGAAGAATATAAACATCAGTCACACACTGCATTTAAAACCAGGGCAACCTCTTCCTTGTATGTAGCGTCTTTTTGTTTTTTTCTTTTGTTTTGGTCTTTCATTTCTGTTGTGTCATAACATATTTTTAGAGATGTCGCGAACTGTTCGCCGGCGAACTTGTTCGCGCGAACATCGGGTGTTCGCGCTCGCCGGAAGTTCGCGAACGTCGCGCGACGTTCGCCATTTTGGGTTCGCCATTGTTGGCGCTTTTTTTTGCCCTCTCACCCCAGACCAGCAGGTGCATGGCAGCCAATCAGGAAGCTCTCCCCTGGACCACTCCCCTTCCCTATAAAAACCGAAGCCCTGCAGCGTTTTTTCACTCTGCCTGTGTGTGCTGAAGAGATAGTGTAGGGAGAGAGCTGCTGCCTGTTAGTGATTTCAGGGACAGTTGAAAGTTTGCTGGCTAGTAATCGTTTTGATACTGCTCTGTTATTGGAGGGACAGAAGTCTGCAGGGGTTTGAGGGACATTTAAGCTTAGGTAGCTTTGCTGGCTAGTAATCTACCTTCTACTGCAGTGCTCTGTATGTAGCTGCAGTGGGCAGCTGTCCTGCTTCTGATCTCATCTGCTGACTGCTGCAATAACAGTAGTCCTTGTAAGGACTGCTTTTATTTATTTTTTTGTTGTTTTACTACTACTACTACTACTACTATAAGAGCCCAGTGCTATTAGTCTAGCAGTGTTGGGGAGTGGGACTGGTGTGCTAATCTGCTGCTCCTAGTAGTTCAGCAGCACCAACTTTAATTTTTTTTTTTAATATTCATTTTTTTTTATTTTACTTTTTTTTATTTTACTACCGCTGTAGTAGTGTATAAGTTGACCTTTTAGGCATTATTTGCCCTGTAGGCATTATTTGCACACTGCACACAAGCTAAAATGTCCCTCAAATCCCTGCAGACTTCTGTCCCTCCAATACAGAGCAGTATCAAGCAGATTACTAGCCAGCAAGCTTACTATCATCTGTCCCTGAAATCACTAACAGCTCTCTCCCTACACTATCTCTTCCAAGCACACACAGGCAGATTTTTCAGATACATTTTTGCCCTTGATCCCCCTCTGGCATGCCACTGTCCAGGTCGTTGCACCCTTTAAACAACTTTAAAATCATTTTTCTGGCCAGAAATGTCTTTTCTAGATGTTAAAGTTCGCCTTCCCATTGAAGTCTATGGGGTTCGCGAACCGTTCGCGAACCACTCGCATTTTTGCGCAAGTTCGCGAATATGTTCGCGAACTTTTTTTCCGACGTTCGCTACATCCCTACATATTTTATACCTGTCTTAGTACACCCATAGTTTCAGAGAGCAGAATAGCAGTAAAGTTATCAAAATAAGGTTTTGGGACAGTGTTTATTGTTTTAGCCAAGGAAATTCAATAATTGTGTTCAGGGATTTTCCAGTCAGTTTTTTTTGGGAAAATATAGTACAGGTTACAGATTCTACACCATAAAGGGGATATAAACACTTCAAACAAATCCACAAAAAAAAAGTAGTTCAGGAATGGGTACAAGAAAAAATTCAAGTCAAGGAATCCCCCCGGAGTACAGTTAACTCAATCATTGAGAGATGGAAAGAGTATGGCTGCCAAGAAACGAATGTCCACCAAAAATGAGTGACCTTGCAAGGAGTGGAGGAGGCCACAAAAAGATCTATGATCAGAGAGACTATACATATATCAACCATTGCCCAGGTGCTTCACTGTCACAGATTTATGAGAAAGTGGCAAAAACCATTCTTTTAACTAAAACTCACGATATCTCATTTACAGTTTGCCAGAAGCACATGGGATACATTGAAATTAGCTGAAAGAAGGTTCTATGCTCAAATAAGACCAAAATGTAGTTTTTTTAACCATCAAGTTAAATGCAGTGTACATTATCATAAACAAACTGTTCCCACTGAGAAGCATGGTGGAGGCAGTATCATGCCATGGTGATGCCTGTCTGTGCAGGACATAGAAGGCTTATAAGGGTAGAAAGTAGAATGAATACATCAAAATAAGGTGAAGTCCTGGAGGAAAACCTGACGCAGTCTGTAGGAAACCTGAGCATTGCAAGACAATTTGCCTTCTGACAATGGCCCCAAGCATATAGCCAAAACTGCACAAAAATGGCTCGAACACAACAATGTTAATGTTCTGCAATGGCCGAGTCAGAGTCAAGATCTCAGTCCAATTTAGAATTTGTAGCTGGACTTGAAAACAGCTGTTCCCCATGCAACTTGCCAGAGCAAGAGCCGTTTTACAAAAAAAATGGAGGAAATTGAATTATCCAGATGTGCAAAGTTTCTGCCAAAGGTGCATCTGAGAAATATTGAGGGGTAATATACTTGTAACACTAATTTGGTTACTGTCTCTTTAAATCACCACTTACCCTTGGCAATCCAGGGGCCCTGAGTCCCTTTTGCATTGAAAAGTACTGGGAACTGGGAATTACAGCGCAGTGCCTCCACCTAGTGAACACTGAGGAAGACACCTCAGGGGGTTACACTAGGAATAATAAAACACACAGTTTGCAATTTGAACCAATATAAACTTTATATAAACAAAAGTAAACACTTGGGCAACTAATACACTCTGCACTCCTACACTGGGGACACGTGGGACACTCCCTAAACCACTATTAGGTGCTTAACTGTTGCTTCACACAGTCCTTGGTAGATATCACAGTCCTTGGTAGATATCACAGTCCCAATCCTCCTGAAGGGGTTAATAATCACACAGTTCAAATGATTTGTCCCTTCCCCAGAGCTCTTACTCCCCAGGTAGCGCTACCTTATTCCCCAAAAGTACCTCTCCCTTTTGAATGTTGGCAGCAGCTCTCTTGTAGCAGGTAAAGGGTTAAAAGCTGTCTTCAGTATGGGGCCCCACGCTTGTATCCGTGCCAGTATCCTCCCTTGGGTGGCTCACTCACCGGGGTGCTCTCAGAGGAATTCACACTGGAGATCACACACAGCTCTGCAGCAGAATCAGTCTCACTAGTGGCACCTTTCTCCTTCTGAGTTTGCAGCAACTTGGCAGGGGACAGGCTGGGCTCAATCTCCCCAGATTCAGCAGCTTCTTCTCTGCACCTCACAGTCTTACAGCTACTCACGCTGGCTCTCTCAGCTCTCTTCCTGGGAGACCCTGGGCTTTTGGCTCCAAAGTCAGGCACACCCTTTCTCCCCAGGATGCACTGGGGTTCCCAGCCAATCGGGTCACTATCCAGCATGCAACTGGGCTGGATGATGTCACTGGAAGACAAACAGGGGAAGGATTCTTCCTGTCCCCTACATTCTCCCCTTGGACAAACCGGCAACGACCTCGCTTGCCGTACGCCCTGGCATGCCTGAACAGTAAAACAGTCAATAATGTTGGTATCACTACTGTTACCTGAGACCCTAACATTTGCCCTACATGAAGACCTGCGCTTACCCAGACCCAGTCCTTTAGATCTATCGGGGGTATCAGAGGTTTCAGGGACCACCTTCATGCCAATAGGGTTCTCCACAGTAGTCTTCTCTCGACTCAACACCTTATCCTCTTCAGGGGAGTCACTCTCACAGATGGAAGGCTCATAATAAGACTTCTGTACTGTAACATTTTTGTAAGTCTTACAATTCCGGGCCTGATGACCCATCACTTGGCACTTGTAACATCTTCCATAGAAACTTCTACGCCTGCGGCGTACTTTACACAGTGCAGATTGGGTTTCACCTTCATCAGGAACTGGACAGTTTGGCTGGATGTGGCCAAGCTTGCCACACCGGTAACACTTAGGAATTTTCTTAGCCTCAGCTGGGGGTGGTCTGGCTCTCTCTGACAGTTGAGCTTTTAACTCCTCCAACTCTTTGCGAAGCTTCTTGTTTTCCTCCAACAGTTTAGCATCAGCAGGGGATTTCTCTGTATGCCCTGAAGTGGGACTTCGTCTGACCCTCACATAGGCATCCGCCTCCTCTCGCCGCACTCTCTCCATCAGAGCAATGTACCCAGGGGGTAACTTATCCTGGTAGTGTGCTCTAATTGTCATGGCAACAGGGTCACTATTCAGGGTCCCTCTCTTCAATTGGCGAATTCTCAGAGGATCCATTTCACCGTCTGTAATTGCACCACGGCTCACTAGCAGTCTCAGGCCTTGTTCTAGCCGCACAAGATAAACAGACAAATCTTCCTTCTCTTTTTGAAAGGTAGAGTGGAAGCGATGAAGCATCTCTGTAGCACTCTCTACAGGGCCAAACGTCACCTCCAGGACTTCAATCAGATCACCTGAAGTAGCATCAGGGTGGCCAACCATATAGGATTTAACAACATCCACGGCAGGACTGCGGAGACTCTCAAGGATCTTCCTTCTCATAGTCGTCTCGGGGCCAGTCCAATCTCTCACGGACACAACAGTGGAGTCTCTCCAGCTCTCAAAGGACTCTTCACCAGTAGGTACAGGATCTGTGCCGGAAAACACTTTAAGTCTCTTAAAATTACCATTCCAGGCCAGCTGTGTTAGTTGGTCAGTCAGTTGTCCCAGCGCGCTCACAATCTCTGGGGTATCCAGCCGGCCACCAGAGCTATGCCGACTCCCCTTGGAGACCACGCTCTCACAGGATGGACATCTCTTTACTTGACTCTTCCCAGCTGGTGAATCAAACAATGTCTTGTCCCGCAACACACTTTCCTGTGCCTTCACAGCATACTGAGTAGTAAGGGCATCACCCTGGGAAGTTAACTCATCTGCATCATCAGACATATCAGGCAGAACAATCTTCCAGGGCCCTTCACTTTCAGCATCAATATCAGGGGGAACCCGGTCACGATCTATCTCTTTAGGGCTTTCTATAAGAACATTTAGTAGGACCCCAGCAGAATCTCTCCGTGACGCAGCCACTCTTGGGCGGTAAAAAGTCTGTTCCCCATCGAGAATTTGGTAAATAAATTCTTCTTTCACTCTGGGCACCATAGGCCCTACAGCGGCAACCTTTCGAGGGTTAAGTCCCAATGCAGTACACCACTGGCGAACAGTTTGTGGAGTTTCAAATGAAGACATATTTTCATCAAACATATCCAGCTTCCCAGTCGACATCTCAGCAGTGCCTCCAAAATGTAACACTAATTTGGTTACTGTCTCTTTAAATCACCACTTACCCTTGGCAATCCAGGGGCCCTGAGTCCCTTTTGCATTGAAAAGTACTGGGAACTGGGAATTACAGCGCAGTGCCTCCACCTAGTGAACACTGAGGAAGACACCTCAGGGGGTTACACTAGGAATAATAAAACACACAGTTTGCAATTTGAACCAATATAAACTTTATATAAACAAAAGTAAACACTTGGGCAACTAATACACTCTGCACTCCTACACTGGGGACACGTGGGACACTCCCTAAACCACTATTAGGTGCTTAACTGTTGCTTCACACAGTCCTTGGTAGATATCACAGTCCTTGGTAGATATCACAGTCCCAATCCTCCTGAAGGGGTTAATAATCACACAGTTCAAATGATTTGTCCCTTCCCCAGAGCTCTTACTCCCCAGGTAGCGCTACCTTATTCCCCAAAAGTACCTCTCCCTTTTGAATGTTGGCAGCAGCTCTCTTGTAGCAGGTAAAGGGTTAAAAGCTGTCTTCAGCATGGGGCCCCACGCTTGTATCCGTGCCAGTATCCTCCCTTGGGTGGCTCACTCACCGGGGTGCTCTCAGAGGAATTCACACAGGAGATCACACACAGCTCTGCAGCAGAATCAGTCTCACTAGTGGCACCTTTCTCCTTCTGAGTTTGCAGCAACTTGGCAGGGGACAGGCTGGGCTCAATCTCCCCAGATTCAGCAGCTTCTTCTCTGCACCTCACAGTCTTACAGCTACTCACGCTGGCTCTCTCAGCTCTCTTCCTGGGAGACCCTGTGCTTTTGGCTCCAAAGTCAGGCACACCCTTTCTCCCCAGGATGCACTGGGGTTCCCAGCCAATCGGGTCACTATCCAGCATGCAACTGGGCTGGATGATGTCACTGGAAGACAAACAGGGGAAGGATTCTTCCTGTCCCCTACATACTTATGCAATCAATTTATTTGTCTGTGCTTTTCCATTGTATTTGATTTAAATCGCTTTTGCAGAAATCTGTTTTCAGATTGACACAAAAGTGTGTATTTCTGTGTATCAGTGTCAAAAGCATCCACGTGATTTCATGTTCTGCAACAATAAAACATGAAAACTTCCAAGGGTGTGAGTACTTTTATCCTGTATGTGCTATACATTGTTATTTTAATTTATTATACAGGTATAGGACCCCTGATCCGGAAACCAGATATCCAGAAAGCTCCGAATTACGGAATGGCTGTCTCCCATAGACTCCATTTTATCCAAATAATCCAAATTTTTAAAAATGATTTTCTTTTTCTCTGTAATAATAAAGCAGTAGTTTGTACTTGATCCCAACTAAGATATAATTAATCCTTATTGGAAGCAAAACCAGCCTATTGGGTTTATTTAATATTTATATGATTTTCTAGTAGACTTAAGGCATGAAGATCCAAAATACGGAAAGATCCATTATCTGGAAAACCCCAGGCCCCGAGCATTCTGGATAACAGGTTCCATACCTGTACTATACACCTAGTCATGAACATAGTTTAAAAAGCATTCAAACACCACATGTGCAGCAGTTATTTTATATCAAATCTACTCTTCATGGGAAATGTAGTAAAAAGCTGATCTAGCAGCTCATACAGTATCAACCAATTAAATCCTTGGTTTGGAACAGGTGGCCAGGATTCTCCCATCGCATTCCCTAGGTCAGCATGATCCAATTAACCTGGTTTTAGAGGAAAAACACTCAAGCATCATACAAACTCCCTGCAGCAAGGCAGAAGTACTATCAGGTCTAGAAGCCCAGAACAAGTGCCCTCTCTATCCTAAAAATGATACTGGTATATTTTTTCATAAAACTCTGCCACCAGTCAGTTTTGAGTTACAACTTTATGTGCCAGTCTTCCTTCTATTCAGGTGAGGTATTATTCAATGAAGCCATCAAATTCCCCAAGGGACTTTAGTCCTAAAGAGCAGATAAGAACAGAAGCGAGACTTAATTCTATCTGGCAAAACACCAGCTGCATTCCAAGAAGGATATAGGCAGATGGAATATTCACTTTGGAGAGACTGATTATGTATCATAATTGACTATAAAACATGCCAAATGGTTGAGGAATATGGTCACAACCATCTAAGCTGCCACAAATATATGAATATATATATATATAGCCAACTTTATCCTTGTAAATTCAGACAGTATCTATATAAACTAAACTGTGTGATTATTTTGACCCCAAAAATTATGAGTTTGATTGGTGAGAAAAGGTATTAGACCAAAATATAAATTATCGGCTACTGATCTGATTCGACTCACATATAAAATTATAGGCCTGTTTAGAACTGATGGTCTGTGGTTCAGCCTAGTTCAGGCTAGTCCACAGAATCAGCACAATTTACCCTTCTGGAAACCCATTATCCGGAAATCTCTGAATTACGGTTAGGCTCTCCCATAGACTACATTTTATGCAAACAATCCAAAAAATTACATTTATTTCCTTTTCTATATAATAATAAAACAATACCTTTACTTGATCAAAACTAAGATATAATTAATTCTTATTGGAAGCAAAAACAGCCTATTGGCTGGTATGGACACAAGGTATGGAGATCCAAATTACAGAAAGAACCCTTATATAGAAAAACCCAGGTCCTGAGCATTCTGGAAAACTGGTCCCATACCTGTATCAGTATCTGCCTGACAATACGTGTGCAGATCCACTCTTTTGGAGAGGTCACAAGCAAATAAATCTTGCTCCAAGACACCCACCTTGATTGGCCGATATTGGACTGAGGCGATTGAGGGCTCAGGGCCCTAGTGACCAATGATTGGATCATAAAGAGGGGAATGTGGTCCTCGATCTGACTGGATTTTTAACCTGTCTGTTTGACATCTCGCTGATTTTCAGACAGATATAGGTCAGAGAAGCCAGTCTGAGGTCCCCCTCAACAGATAGACACAAATTTTCATACTATATTCGGTGCGTGTATGGTGGGAAAAGAGCCGACCAATATCGGCAGAAGACTTAGATATCGGTTGGCTCGTCGATCCGGCTGGATGTAAAATTTTGATCGGGTGCCTTTGAAGGTACCCACACATTGTTAGTGCTGAATCGTCAGATACAGGTAGAATTCTATTGTATTTACCTGTATATCTGACAATTCAGCCCTACACGTGTGTATTGAAACAAACAATCTTTCTTGGAAATATCCTTTAATTGTTACGTCTATGGCCACATTTACATTGGCCACTAAGCTGCCGGCTTCATCTGTCATCAACTTTTATCAACCTGTGTATGGTCACCTTTATCTGCCCATACGTGGGCCCTCCCCAACTGCCTCCCTGTAGGTGGCTATAGGCGTAAGATTAAGATCTCTTCTGGAAAAGATGTTTCCTAAAAAGATTGTTCGTTCTATACACACGATTCAGCACTAAACAGTGGCCAATGTTCGGGTGCCTTCAAAGGGGCCCGATCAAAATTTTCCAACCAGCCCGATGACCACCTTAACAGATAACATTGGCCAGATATTTATTCGCCAGGTTCGAAAATCCCTTCAGATGTGGTCTGCATAGGCATGTTGATGAAGCCTTCTCCTGACAGGCCTGTAGAGGTGCCCAAGTTTGATCCAGTAGTTGACCCAAAATGTAGGTTGCCAAATCAGTCAAAGGTTTGCTCATTTGGTGAGGTCAGTCTTAAGAATGAACAGCAAAAAGCAGGCAGTATGGGCTACATTAATTAGCAGCTAGTGTCATCTATCTTATGTTTTCCAAAGGAATGGCTCCCTTCATATTTATAACGTGAATGTTACACTAGTTCTTTTTAATATAATTTCACATCTCTTGCAAGGCCCTCTCGCCATTTACTGGGAGAAAATGAAGATTTACTATTGCCAGCACTTTATGCAATCACAATTCAAATTGCCTTCAAACACAAACTAATCAGAGGGCAAAATCTATTTGAAGGTGCAAAGATTGATGGTGTATCGAACCTCATCCACCGCTACCCCAGCAGGGCACTGACAAGGGACATCTTTTATTTGGGGTATTATTGAATTCAGGGAACGTATGGTAGCTCAACTTTAACACACAAAAGAAGAACAGTTAAATAGGTGGCAATTGACAAGCATCTCATATACTATGAAAATGCAATTAGACTTGTCATCTCTTGGGCTCTTGATAATCTACAGAGCAGCTCCAGTCGGCAGGTCATAAATATATGATAATTTTTCACACTTGGAAATGTAATGATGCTCAAAAGCAAATCAATAAATCTTAGTAAAGTCATTTATGCATTCATCTTCTGCCTCCGTGTCATTTTTAAAAAGCAAAGTATTAAATCTTCTTTGTAGCAATTTGCATGCAAAGCACAGGTGAATCCAATTCAAACAAACAGGCTCCTCCAGGATTCAGTTCAGTCTTACAGTACAGTATATGGCATTGTGGAGAAGAGTGAAAACTTTAGATGGGGTGAGATTTGAGGTGGCTTCTTAGTGGCTGTCCCAAATATTCCTGCAAATTGAGCCTGGTCTTTATATAAATTAGGGTAAATACTATCATTTATTTTCTATTTTCGATATTGTTGGAACTGTATCTGGATGATGTGTCTGATAATGTGTGGTCGTTGTTTACTAACCCTGCAATTAAGATCTGCTACTTCATTTTCCAAGAGGATCTCTCACTGTGTAGAAGAATTTGATATTCGGGAATTTACGATAAAACTATTGTTGTCCAGTTAATGGATCTATTTTTCAGAATGCTCGCCACCTGGGGTTTTTTTGTATAAGGGATATTTCCGTAATTTGGATTTCTATATTTGGGTGACCTTATTTATCAAAGTCAGAAGTTATCTGATTATTTTAAAAAAGTCCGACCAAACTAGAATCCACAATTGGACCTTATTTCTTATTAAAAAAATCATGATTTAATCAGATTGGGGACAGGCACGAAAAAGACAGAATTTTTCCAAAATAGGTGGATTTTTGGGCTAATTCCAGCACAGACAATAGAAACTTCCAAATAGGATAGGGACCTCTCCCATTGACTTAAATACACCCTTGGCAGGTCTGAGAAGCCGGAATTTCGGATTCAGACTTTTTCTATCCTTGGGTTTTAATAAAACTTTGAAAGTTTTTTTTTCCACTAAAAATGTGAATTTTATAGTAAAAAAAAAAAAACGTGAATTTTTTGTGTTTTTGGCATTTTGACGTTAATAAATAACCCCCTAAGTCTACTAAAATTATATTTAAACATTAATTAACCCATTAGGATTGTTTTGCCACCAATGCGGTTCAATTATAACTAGCTGGGATCGAGTACAAGGTACTGTTTATTTATTACAGAGAAAAACAAGATTATTTTAAAAATGTGATTTAATTGATTAAAATGGAGCCTACGGGAGATAGCCTTCCTGTAATTTGGAGTATAAACTAGATGTACACTAAAAGATTTTGTTATTCATATGATATCCTTGATATGGTATTCATTGATATTCTAGAACAGCAATATTATATTTATAGACTTAACCTGTCATGGACCCTTGCACTTGTCTGACCCATTCTACTCAGCCCAAAGAGTCCTGGCTGGCACTCTCCATGGAGAAGGTACATTAGAGTAGTCTTTAGGTTATACCAGTCTAGTCAGGTGATCTATAGAGTAGTTTTTTTCACAACTGTGCTGCCAAGACAGTGAGGGGGTTGTAATAAAAGTCCCAAAAGCCCACTGATAATAGCCTTCCCTCCCCACCACCACAAACTCCTATCTAGCCTTAGATATGGATAATATTACAACTTTCAAGTGACTATATACAGTATGCTAACCAGATCCATGTCACTACCCAGCACCTATTGTTCAAGTGGAAAGTCATGAGGCACACGGGCAGATTTGGGGAGATTTAATCGCCTCTTCTTCGGGCGACAATCTCCCCGATCTGCCTTCCCCCTTTGGCGACACATTTGTTAATGACACGGGATATTTGTTTGGATCACAAAGGATTCTGGTGAAAAAATGGAGTAAGACATCATAATGAAATGCATTTATATATTCCTATATTTATTAACCATGTAGTTTTATGTTAAGTATTGCTAGTCACCAAACTGGGAAAAAGAATGTCCCCCAATATTTTTGGAGGGGACTAAACCTCAACAAACAAACATCACTTTAACTATTAAAAAATCCAGAAAGCTCTGAATTACGGGAAGGCCATCTCCCATAGACTCCATTTTAAACAAAGTATTCACATTTTTAGAAATGTAATAATAAACCAGTACAGGTATGGGACCTGTTATGCAGAATGCTCAGGACCTATGTTTTTCCGGATAATGGATCTTTCTGTTATTTAAATCTTCATACATTAAGGGGCAGATTTATCACCGGTAGAATTTTGAATTAGTGGGAGTCATTTTAAGCTCCCACCAACTTGAAATTCGAATAAAAAAAGACCAAGCGAAATTTATTTTAAAAAGTTAAATTTTTTAACTTCGGGTGAATAGGCTGTATTCGATAATTCAAATCGAATTCCGATTGTATTCGATCCAATTTCCCCAAAAAAACTTTAGATTTTTCCACCAAATGACTCCAAATTGTTCTAGGAGGTCCCCCATAGGCTAAAACGGCAATTCGACAGGTTTTTAGTTGGCGAATAATCAAAGTCAAATCTTTAAAGAGACAGTATATGATATATTTTGATATTCACATTTTTTTTTCAAATTTGATACGAATAAATAAGTAAAAATTTGATTTTTCAATTTGATCCTTGATAAATCTGCCCCTAAGTCTACAAGAAAATCATGTAAATATTAAATAAACCCAATAGGCTGATTTTGCTTCCAATAAGGATTAATTATATCTTAGTTGGATCATGTACAAGCGAAAATTGAATTATTTGGATAAAATAGAGTCTATAGGAGACGGCCTTTCTGTTATTCGCCAATTTCTAGATAACTGGTTTCGGGATAACGGATCCAATACTTGTACCTTTTACTTGATCCAACCTAAGATCAACCTTAACAACAATCACCTTGGGTTTATTTCATGTTTAAATTATATTTTAGTAGACATAAAATAGGGAGATCCAAATTAAAGAAAGATCCCTTTTCGGGAAGACCCTGGTTCGCAAGTATTCTGGATAACAGGTCCCATACCTGATATAATTATCTGAGAAAATGTAGGTTCCCTGAAGCTGGGCTCCCAGAATGAGGCTATTTTCAGCCTTCAGCATCTACTAGAATTGATACTGTGGCATAGGTGACAGAAGTCATGTCTGACATGGAATATGTTGTTGTGAGAAACAGAGCTATTTAGAGAAGCAGCCATGAAGATCTTATAATTAAATGTTAATGAGCATTTGACTGCGACTGACTTCCCACATACTTGTCTGTACACAACAGAAAATGTTTTTGCTCATTTATAGGTGTGGTTTGCAAACAAAGTGGTTTGCACAGTAAGTGCCCCTCTATTGGGGCAGAACCCATTGGATTATAAAAATAACCAACACCTAGGGGCACATTTACTATTGGTCGAATATCGAGGGCTAATTAACCCTTGATATTCGACCGTCAAAGTAAAATCCTTCGACTTCGAATATCGAAGTCAAAGGATTTACCGCAATTCGTTCGTTCGAACGATCGTAGGAAAAAAAAGAACGATTCGAAGGATTTTAATTCATCTATCAAATGATTTTCCTTCAATAAAAAAATATTTAGAAAGCTTATGGGGACCTTCCCCATAGGCTAACATTGTACCTCGGTAGGTTTTAGGTGGCGAAGTAGGTGGTGGAAGTTTTTTTTAAAGAGACAGTACTTCGACTATCGAATGGTCGAATAGTCGAACGATTTTTAGTTTGAATCGTTTGATTCAAAGTCGTAGTCGAAGGTCGGAGTAGCCAAAAAAAAATACTTCTAAATTCGAAGTATTTTTTATTCTAATCCTTCACTCGAGCTAAGTAAATGTGCCCCCTACTCTCAGGTGCACTGTAATATACTATTAGTACCCTAATACAAATACTATCCATTCAGTGGGAGCACCTCTAGGAACCTTATCATGTTTAAAAGAAACCCTATAGACAAGGAAGAAAGACCTTAAATGAGGGCTCAATCGGTTGTACTTATTATCAAAAAACACACCTTATCATTACGAAAATTAATAAAAAAAACACACAAAAATGTTTAAAACAACATACAGGTGGTCAGCAAGGTGCCCAAAAATCTCATTGTTTAGCTGAAACTCAATGTACCCAGATACATGGGGAATCAATTGATCCCCCTATCGGATTGAATGATAAGTAAATGACTGCCCTCTAAATATGATTCAGTATAACATAGTGTTTATGTGAAGGTAACACTTTATTGTACAAGATTTGATAATAATCACACCAAATCATATAACACAAATCATAAAAGGTCAGAAAATAATGAATCAAAATTGGATCTCAAAGCAACAATATAAGACGTATTATTCTCACCTACCACCAATATGCCCCAATGGGCATTTCACCAAGGTTTCCTATTGGGAGATAAATTACAAACTTTTGCCATTGCCATTGCATTCACATTGCAGCACAATATTCTAATTAATCAAAAATCACATCCCTAGCGTCACAACAACCGGATGTGTCAGCAACTCAGCACTACATATCTCACTCCATGGATATCGGTACCATCTTTAAACACCCAAAGCACCGAACAATGTCTGATAAACGCCATCTTGGCACACCCATAATAGTTATTATAATGCTAACCCATGTGTAGAACTACATTAATTTATCTTTAAGTGCCCGCATGCCTCACAAATGATAACTTATTATTGCTGCATAGCAAATAAACCTGTAACCTAACATGATACAAAGCCCTAATGCTGGAACTCGAATACAGGTTAAGCTAACTAAGATAAGTAAACTATGAACAGAGTCTGTAAAATTGTGGTCCTTATGGTCCCCAAACCAGAATTGCTGGCGTGCCAGAAGACATGCTCTCATTCCTGTATCACTCAGGCCGGCATCTTCTATTTTAGGAGCTCAATAAAGGAAGACATGGATGTATAAAGAATAAAATATTCAATATTAGTTATACAAAATGTATCAAGACACCCTATGCATGCCCTTAATCACTGGCCCAGAAAGTAAGTAAAGGTTAATTCCTCATTCAAGAGGAATTAGATCAGAGGTGACCTGCTTTCTAATTTAAAAATCCCAGACCTTTAACATGTCCTCTTGGGCACCATGCTGGAGGTAAAATGCTTGTCCAGCAGAGATAAATGTTGTCTGTCTTTTTTTGACCCTCTTGACCTCACTTCATAATGACATATATATCTCTCACATATTCTAAGACTCTTACTTTCAATTCCCTTGTTGTCTGCCCCACATAAACCAAACCACAAGGGCAACCAAGCGTGTATACAACCCCCCTGTGTCTTATAAATTGATATATTGGGGCAGATGAAAGAGGTTCCTACAGTGAGGTGGTTAACAAATTGGTTACCCAGCTGGATCCAGGGATAGACCTTGCAATTACCACACTGATAGGTCCCATGGAACTTGATCCCTCTTGTCCTTGAAATAGGAGCACTATAGAAATGACAAATAGAAATAGAACAAATCTCCAATGTTTGGTCCCTGATGTGTGGTAACAATTGGAGATGGACTCACAAACTTCTGTAAAAGAGAATCGCTGGTTAAGATATGCCAATTTTGTTGCAATAAAGAATTAACCACAGGTTAATGTTTATTAAATGTAGTCACCAAACATATTGGTCCTGGGGTATCATTAAATTTATATTTAAATTATGTCATAGGACATAATAGGGCTTGTTGTTCACTTTTTCTCACCTTTCCCCAGGCTTTTTCTTCCCGATCCCTAAATCTTGATAGGCACTATTCTGGTGATGCCCTTATGAGTGACTGATCATTGTGATGTGCGAATAAATTTGCATGGCGCAAATTCGCAGCAAATTTCGGTGTTTCGCTTCCGACGAATAAATTCTGGAAACTCCCTTGAAAATTCACCAGCAAAAATTCGCTGTATCAGAAAATTTTGGATGAGCTTCCAAAAAGTCGTTGGCGCCAAAACCGCAGCGCAACACTATTGGGACGCCCATTGACTTTAACGCAGGTGTAAAAATTGACATGGGCGTGAATTTTCTTGTTTTGCTAATTTTTTTGGGAGAGATTCACCCATCACTAATTGATCAGTGTCGGACTGGGATGGCAAAGGCACACCAGAAAACCTTAGACCATGGGTTCACTTTCCAAACTATTATTTCTCCTCTCCTAACTCAACCTCTTTATTCTCCTAGTCTTTATATCTACTTATTATATTCTTACATTATTAAGCATTGTTTCTCCATAAAGAAATAGGGTAATGACCATGAAATAGGTGAAATGGTTAGAAGCAAGAGGGCCCATTGACACCTGGACCCACCGGGAGCTTTGCTGGTATCCTGGTGGGCCAGTCCGACTCTGTGAGTGGAGCTAGGGATGGGATTTTGGCTTATTAGAATATTTCGCTGATTGGCTATTGAATGCTAAAAACAGTTTTTTAAGTACTTGGGAAATAGGTTGTAATTTATCCCCCATAAGCAAGCCTTTATGGTAAAATACGCATTGGGGCATGTCAGTGGTAGGCGAGAACCTCCTTATAATATTGGTGCATTGAGATCCAATTTTGATTGATTATCTTTATCTTCTGACCTTCTAAAACTTTACAATTTGTATTATATGAATATTTGGTGTGATTATTGTCAAATGTTTTACAATAAAGTGTTACCTTCATATAAGCACTATGTTATACTGAATCATATTTAGAGGGTAGTAATTTACATGTCATTCAATCCGATAGGGGGATCAATTGATTCCCTATGTACCTGGGTACATTGGGTCTAAGATAAATAATGATATTTTTTGGGCACCTAACACCACTGACCATTTGTTTGTTATTCTAAAAGTTTATGTGTGCTTTTTATTCATTTTTGTAATAATAAAGTGTGTTTTTTGTTAATTAGTACAACCAAGTGAACCCTCATTTAAAGGAGACATTTTGTGTAAAAAATAAGAATGTTCCAGTGCGTTAAACTCATTTAGATACAGAAGAATTGTGCTTAAAAAGTAGTTTCAGGCTGATTTATTGAATATTTCTACAAAAACCCTAATAATCTCTCCCTTCTCTTCCACTTCCTGCTCCCTGAATTCCCAGGCTGTGCAGGGGAGCCAGTGGCTCTCAGCTCACTGCACTGTAGGAAAGGAACCAATCAGCAGCTAGCAGAACCTGATAGGGAACTGAAGCCTGTCTGTACTTGTGGGACTGCAGGGCTGTGATTGGCTGTCCCCTCCTACTGTGCTTCTAGCAGGGACCATTAGGACATGCCCACCCCTCATTTGAAACACAGACAGGGACCAGTGAACATCTATAGGGAGCACCAATAAAGGGGCTATTTTTAAAGATAATATAATTTTTAGCGGGTGGGAAGGGGAAAACATTTTTTACTTCCTTGTTTTGTGACAAAAGTCACCCAATTTCCCTCCCCACCCCTAATTTGCATATGCAAATCCTGCTGAAAAAGGCTGAATCCTGGCCGAATCCCAAACCGAATCCTGGATTCAGTGCATCCCTATTCATAATAAGGATCAATTGTATCTTATTTGGGATCAAGTACAAGGCACTGTTTCTTTGTTACAGAGAAAAAGGAAATACATTTTAAAAATCTGAATTATTTGATTTAAATGGAGTCTATGGAAGCAGAGATGCTGCTGCCTCAGGTGGTAGCAAGTTGCCAAGGGAGGCAAAAAAGCCACTCCTGGTAACTTTAAGAGCCGAAATTCCGATTTTTAAATCTGAATTTATCCTCTATTGCTCAGAGAGCAATTGTTGTCTCTGCACTAGTAATGCCCCCCCTACACCCGCCCCGGAACTCAAAATGGTATGCACCTGGCGTGGGGGGGGGGGGGTGGTATCACAAAGGCCCCCTTTGGGTGACAAGAACCCTCAAAACACCCCTGTTTGGGAGATGATCTTCCCATAATTAAGAGCTTTTTGGATAATGGGTTTCGGGATAATGGATCTGGCACTGAGATCTGTTTCAGTTTTAAAGCATCGGAGAGTATTTATTTAATGTAAGTGGAAACTAAATATTATTGTCTTTTTAACTGTACAGCCTCATTCCCTAACTGGGACAATCTCCATTGTCTCATAAGAGGAAAAACATTTAGATTAATGTTGCAATATAATGGAAGTTTAGAGACAGTAAATCTAATGTGTCAATGGGAATGAAAAGGCAAAGCCAAGGGAAATACTTGATTCTAGCTGTTGAACTGGCAACAGGAAAAGCTGCAGGGGTCGTGCTGATTGGCACGTCATATTGCTCATTCATCAAGCGAGGCCAGACTCACAGAATCATATACCAGATGGGGTAGCTCCTCATTTCAAACACCTGATATGAAGCCATTTGTCATCTGATAACATGATCGTTCAGCGGCAGCTGGCTCCGAGCTCTGCAGCCTGAGTGCACTAGCGATGGACTGGAGCCAGGGAAGCAGGCTAAGAACTACTGCAGTTCCCTGATAGGATTTTCAGTCCTTCACTGGACTAAAGGGCAGGTGGAGGCTGATAGTGAGAATTAGAAAAATTACCATGTGTTACAGTTTGAAAACAACCTTGAGCAAAGGAAAAGTAACATGGCGCTGTACAGAGAAATTAGCTATCTTAAGGAGTTTTCCTTACACTTACGACTGAAGGCATTATTAAGCAAGGGTATAAATAATATAAGGGTTGGATTAGAAGAAGCTAAGCAAAATGCCTGGGTTAGAGGCAAACTGTTGCTTAGTAAAGTCAATACATAATCTGTCAGGTGGCAATTAAACCCCATGTCAATCTAAACTCTAATAGACAAAGACAAGGGGGTAGTGGGGAAATCTTTATCATCTTTACATAACATGATAAAACACAGACATTTCTATTTTTGTGTGTTAAATAGTAAAAGTAACTAAAGGTGTTGCAGTAGGACATGAATTTTTTACTATTGAGTGCTGTTCTTATATGTACCAGGGAGCTTTTATCTGGTTACCTTCCCATTGTTCTGCTGATGGGAGGGGGATGATATCACTCCAACTTGCAGTACAGCAGTAAAGAATGACTGAAGTTTACCAGAGCACATGACTGGGGGCACCCGGGAAACTGTCAATATGTCTAGTCCCATGTTAGGTTTCAAAATTAAATATAAAAAAACTGGAAAAACAGATTTCAATGCAGATTTCTGCTGGACCAGCACTTTTAACTGATGCGTTTTGAAGAAACAATGTTGTCCCATGTCAGAACCCCTTTAGGCTTTTTGCAATCTGGTTTCTATTTGGTACATTACACACACAACAAAGGTAATGAAGTACTTCTAATATGGTACTGAGAATGTTACATGGAATGTATCCAGAGGTTGTGTGTACACATTTCCAGTGTAGACTTTCTTTATCTCAATCTTTTGATCACTTCCTTGTAGCTCTCTTCATCTCTCACTCACCATTTGTTCTCTTCTCCGCTAAACACGCTGACACATGTTTTTTTCTCGAAACTACACAGCAGGACGGCAATTTAAGAATGTTAAATATATATCAATCCAGTGCTGCCCCACAACTCAGCTTGGAATATTAGTGAGATGATGGTTTTCAAATGACATGGCGTAAAGGCACAGAAAGCCAAGTTTTGAAGATAAACGGTGGTCTGTTCTTTCATGTTCCATTTCAGTTGTCGCCATGTTGACCAGGATCGTCTGCACTAAAGTTGTAGACCTAGGAATACACATAAGAATTATTCAAGTAATCTTGTATTTTTATTGTTTTTCCAGGCAAAAACGATCCTGTCCTGAAATTCATAATGAAAATGAAATCCTACAGAAGCCTTTACCACGATAATAAAAATAAAGTATGTTAATGTAATAACGCCAATTAAACGTTCATCATTTTACACTTTGTTGCTCATCATTTCTGCTTGTGGGGAAATAATGTATCAAACACCAGTCGGCCTGTGACCACCATTACAATCCACAGGGCTTTTTATAGAGCCAACGCAGCTTAAAGCTATGAAGCAACATGATAATTGGATTGCAATGGAAAATTAATTTGTATTTTCATAATTAGCGCTAATAAGTTGCTCTCCCCTGAAGAAAAGGTGAAATCATTTTGCAAATCCTGCAATTCCAGAGTCTGGTTTAAGTTATGCCTTGTGGCCTTTATCCATATGTAGATCACTCATATAAAGTGAATGTGTTTGCTCACTTATGTGATGCTAGAACATGCAGCAATGTAATCTTAGCCCATAATTTCCTGCCTTTGTTGTTGTTATCTTAGTTTCCTCTGGTCGATGCTCACTTAATGTTAACCTTATTAGAGGCAACAAACAAAATTTTTTCATCATATAACGAAATATTTAGTGCCACAGATAATATAATGGTTACCATTCGTGGTAATTATACCATAATGATAATGGATACCATTTAAACCTCTTGGACATTATGGCTGAACTGCAGACATCCTCTTAGAAATTCAGCCTACCAATTGTATATTGAGCTCTAACAGAAACAGTTTTATCCCTTCAACCTTCACTCTCTTTACCCTGCTGCCCAAAGTTAAAGGGATACTGTCATGGGAAAAAAATTTTTTTTCAAAATGAATCAGTTAATAGTGCTGCTCCAGCAGAATTCTGAACTGAAATCCATTCCTCGAAAGAGCAAACAGATTTTTTTATATTCAATTTTGAAATCTGACATGGGGCTAGACATATTGTCAATTTCCCAGCTGCCCCAAGTCATGTGACTTGTGCTCTGATAAACTTCAATCACTCTTTACTGCTGTACTGCAAGTTGGAGTGATATCACCCCCTCCCTTCCCCCCCAGCAGCCAAACAAAAGAACAAAGGGAAGGTAACCAGATAGCAGTTCCCTAACACAAGATAACAGCTGCCCTGGTAGATCTAAGAACAACACTCAATAGTTAAAACCCATGTCTCACTGAGACACATTCAGTTACATTGAGAAGGAAAAACAGCAGCCTGCCAGAAAGTATTTCTCTCCTAAAGTGCAGGCACAAGTCACATGACCAGGGGCAGCTGGGAAATTGACAATATGTCTAGCCCCATGTCAGATTTCAAAATTGAATATAAAAAAATCTGTTTGCTCTTTTGAGAAATGGATTTCAGTGCAGAATTCTGCTGGAGTAGCACTATTAACTGATTCATTTTGAAAAAAACATGTTTTCCGATGACAGGATCCCTTTAAGATTGGCAAAAACTTCCTTAATCCTCAGATAATGCAAATGGTACCCAGACCTGCCTACTTTTCCCCTAGCATCTCCATGTTCAACCTTTTCTTCTATGCACGCATTAAAACAGAAGACAGTTGATCTTATTAGCCTTATCCACCAAGTTTACCTGACATTTATCTTGTGATCAAAGAATGTAGAAGATTTAAGAGAATAGCACAACACCATGTATGTTGCAGGTGGGGAGCTTACCCCTTTTATTTAAAGTGACCACCTGTGCATCAACGTTTCGGGGGGATTAACCCACCCTTCGTCAGGATGTCATCTTGTGATAAAAGAATACATTCAAGCTAACCTCTCCAGTGGTCTGTGTTTGTTTTTCATTTATTCAATAAATGACTAATATCTGAATATGGAGTGTGTTAAATATCTTCAGAATTCTTTCTAATTTCATCAGGTTACCTCCTACATGGTTGTGATATGTTTATAAAATTGGAAATTTATTTAGCTGTCCTTCACTTATGAGCAGTGCCCTAACAACCCCATTGTTCACTCTTCTCTTTCCTACATTTTATTTTATGGTTTTTCTGAGATGACCAAAAGATGAAATGACCAGCTCCCCTCAATGTTCTAGAAGCCCCTCTTGTGCTATCCCTATACCTAAAAGGAAAAATAGCATGTGCTAGTTTTTGTCGTTTCCCTAATTTTGCGGTAAATTCACGGATTTTTGGCGAACGAAACGCCACAGTTTCGCCCATCACTAGTGTGTGCTGAAGTATAAGCATCAGTGTTGCTGCATGTCCTTTCAAATACAATGAGGTCAGGTCAATAATAAAGAAATATAACTCACAGAAAGCTTTCTGTTTAGTTCATTACTAAGGTGTAGCAAGCTAATTTGTTGGCTACAGGAATTTTTATTTGGAAAATATTTCTTCATTTTTGTACTGACTCCATTTTATTATCTTCCAATATTCCATGATCTAAGGAGAAAGTTTGGACATAAAAATAAGAATTAATGATTAGTTCTAAAACAAAGTTAACTTTCTCCTGTCTCTAGCCATTTTTAAGATCCCCATTAATATTTTGTTACCCAATAGTTATGTTCTCTAAGAGCATACCATTGTGCTGTAATCCAAGTCTATGATCTATGGGACTGGAGAGAAACTCACATATTGTAAATATGAATATAAAAATATCCTGTTGACTTCAGCAGCATCTTCCACTGATCATTATGGATTTTAGCTAATCATCACCTCTTGGTAGTGGTCACATTTCACATTTCTGTATCCAAGGAAGACATTACAGTATTTCTATGAGTTTTTTTCTGCCTGCTTTCCATATATGTGTACTGATATGTACACCAACAATGTTCTACCATCTTAGCTATAAACCTTAGCTGCATACCTTGCCCTATAGGTTGTCATACTGGTAATGTACTTACCACAAGAGTCCTAAATGTTTGTGGACTTTTGCTTCTTTTGGTCTAACCATGGTTACTCATGTGCCTTTGCTTCTTTATCAACAGTCTTTGTTGGTCAATAACCCTAACTGGCACTACAACAGAAAGCCCAGGATCCTTAAAGGAGATAGATGGCAAGACTCTCAAACTCCATTGTGGTTCTGGTGGCACTTGTGCTCTACAGCTTTCAAATGTTGCATTATATTATTTGGCAAAGCATTGTGAGTTAGTAGCACTATCACTCCATGGTCACTTAACTATTTTTTACTAGAGTCATCAATATGAATATAGTCTACATCTGGTATTTCTTTAAACTTATGTTTAGATTGTAAGCTCTATGGGACAGGGACCGCCTCCCTCCTGTGTCTCTAAACATGTGCCACAATCCTTGAAACTGTGTCTGTTTATTTTTTATCTTATTGAATTGTTTGTCCGTCCGTATTGAGATATATACATTCATGCATTGTGTGGGGAGAAAAGAGCTCATAGCTTAATAGTGACAAGATTATTGATTGTACTCAGGAGGGCATCGCAAAAGCAATATACAGACGGTTCAAGAATTCGACGAGAAGCAAGGAAATGTGGTTCCTAATTAGCATGCAGGGTGCTATGATCTGCCAAATGCAATATTCAGGTATATATTTAGAAATCTAAGCAATAAATTACTGGGAAACATTGTTCTCCCTAAATCTGCCTGGCAGTGAGCAATCTTTAGCTCATGATAATATGTCTCAAAAAGGCCCTAGAATATTTTTCGCAGAAGGTTCCTAAAGGGAAAAAAATACATTAATGCAGTGTCAATAATAGCAGAGATAGGTTAACAGAAATCTGGAGCCTTTGTATAGATCATTTACTGTCTAGACTAATGCTAAATCATTATTAATGCAGTTGTATCTCTGAAAGAGGGACCTGGGGTATTTTGTTCCTTTCTAGCTCATATTGACATTGGGATCTATTCAACAGCAGCTCTAAGGGTAAGGACCTTTTTTTTCTCTCCAGTTGTTCTGTAAATGAATTTGCAGAGGAAGCCTGCAATTCTCATCATTTTCTGCAAGCTGCACATTCATCTATATATTAATATTCAGCTTTCCACAGGCCAGCTCACACTAACTTACATACCAGTTGTACAAACATACCCAGAACAAGGATTCTTTTCATGTAGCTGATGTGCATTTTGGTAACATAAACTTGGTTTGACTTTCATTTGCTCATGAGACCATAGTGATATGGTTAACCATTTATCCAGACATATATATTGAATAGCATAGTTTTGCATTTTGCACACTCCACTAAATGGACAGTTGAATGTATGTCAAATTCTATTGCTGGTTCTTTTATAGGTGGGTCAGTGGTAAATAAAGGGTTCATTGACAAATCAAGTGTAAATCGTTACATTGCATTGATGATGTTAACAAAGACCCTCGCACCCATGTATGCTACTAGAAGCTTGCAATGACCTCCATTGCACCAGAAGAGTCTGCTGTGATGAATTTCATGTAATAAAATTCATGGAAGTCCTGAAACCAATGGCAGCCTGAGCCAGGTGATTATTCCAGGGTTCCCTTAGCATTTTGTGTCCATGAATGTAACTAACTGGTGCCAAGTGACTTGGATGCCAATGGCAATATTAACGTTGCACTTATTGGTGCTCAAGAAGTGACGCCAACCCTTCAGTGGCAATCCCAACCCCTACCTACACCCTAACTTGCAAGTCAGACACACAAATTACGGACCACTGTGGTATCAGAGATAAAATATGCCTTTATGGTAAGGAACTAATTCCCATTCTATTACAGCTCATGAGGCCATGGTAATGGCTTTTATCCAGTGGCATAACTAGAAAGTGCCGCCTCCCCTGGAAAAGTCTTTGGGGGGCCTAACATGCATAGTGCTTACAGAGGACAACCCCTATACACCCCTAAGACCCGCTCATGCTTTCCTGTTGCCACTAGTTTGCGGCAAGTGGGGAAGCTTACTGTAGGCTTGACCTGCATAATAGGCGCCACTACCTATAACACCCAATTATTTTGTTTGTTTTATGACACTTTACTGCATTAGACTATCAAACCTATTTTCTTGCCATTTAAATGACCATTTAAGAGACTTACATATAATCCATTGGACTAATGAATAAGTCTATATTTATTTATTTTTTTGCAGAGTGTAGAATGGAAGATATTTCCTGAAAAAATCTTCAGATGCAAGGCTTTTTATTCAACTTCTCTCTAGGTAGATGCCTGTGTGTTTGGTTTTCCCAATAGATGTTCTTTTAGTGCAGAATTTCCTTTATTCTCCTTTCTTGTCTTTTGATCTCTTTCTGTTGTTTTCCTAAGGGGTTTAGCTTTCAATATTCAGTTTGATCTGAGCAGGTATATGCTATGAGCATTGTTTTAAATCATTTTTGTAACCTCTCTTGAGACCATATACAGAAAAAATATAAAATGTAAAATTATCTTGCATCAAGTAAATGATCAGGGACATGTATATATTCAACACGTAATGGAAATACGATTTTAAAATGTAATTTAAGGGAAAATATTATATTTTTGAGCAGATCTTCAAACACACCTTTCAGTGTTACTAACATGAATAACTTCATTTCCAATAACTGGTAATCCCCAAGGCTGAGTAAAGGGATAAAAACTCTAATCTTAACCAATGTCATGCTTGGCCCCCGAGCTATCTCCTATCTCCCACTGTGGACCTTACTGTACGTCATGATAATATATCTGCTAACCCTTTTAAAAAACATTGTATAGGGGTATGTAAATGCGGTCCTATGTTAATTAATATGGTATAACCTTACTGAAACACTAATAGAATTGGTTTGGATTGGCTGATAAGTTTGGGTAAATTACTTGCAGGAGATGTTAAAGCTCTAAAAAGCTTTAAGAAACAATTTCTATCTTGAAAGGTTTCAGCAGTAAAACAGAAACTATTAGGTTTAACAATAATATTATTGCTCTCAAAGCTCTTTCTCGGCCCAAGGTGCATCTACATAGAACACATTCCCCAGAGTTTCCTCTCCTCGAGCACTTCCTTTCACAGCAGCCTGCTTGAAACCAGTAAGAATGAAATCTCTGAGGCTGAACAATAAATTTGGCCATACATAGGTCAATAAAACCTGATCGAATTAATTGCTTTTAGACTGTGTATGGGGTCTTCTAACGGGCCTACCCAACCGCTATCCGGCCAGAAATTGGTCAGATTCTGAACTATCAGTTTTAAAAATCTCATAGGGACAATGTCCTTTCTCCAATGGCCTGTATACACTTAAGGTGGACCAATCGGGTAAATATCTGTTCATCTGGTCGCTTCCCAAAAGAGTGGATCTTTTAATTTATGGCCTCCTTAAAGGGCATGTAAAGTCTAAAACAGAATAAGGCTAGAAATGCTGTATTTTGTATACAAAATATAAACATGAACTTACTGCACCACAAGCCTAATCAAACAAATAATTTATGCTTTCAAAGTTGGCTACAGGGGGTCACCATCTTGTAACTTTGTTAAACATCTTTGCAAGACTAAGACTGTGCACATGCTCAGTGTGGTCTGGGCTGCTTAAGGATCATCATAAACAAAGCTGCTTGAGTTCTACATGGCTGGGAAGTAAGGCGGGGGCTCCCCCTGCTGTTCATAAGTATGATTGTTTCCCTGCTCAGCAGTTAGGGACCATCTGACAATTCCTATCCACAGCAGTAAATGAAGGGAGAATTTCACTGCATACAGTCAGGTTTCTTATAAAAACAATACACATTTTTTAATTAAAGTATATTGGAGATAGGTTTCTTTTTCATTAAAGAAAGTAAAAATGTGATTTTATTTTTTTGCCTTTACATGCCCTTTAAGTTAAAACCTAATTCTTTATAGAAAACAGAATTAAGCACACAACATTGGCTACAACATAGGCTACTTTTAAAGGTGCTCAAAAGCATCGGAGTCTCTTTGTCTTAGAAGAGTTTGATCTCTTTACATTTTTTATTTTCAGCAAAAATCTCACCATTATTGTGAGAGTCAGACTGATATTACTGATGTTATACAAGGGGAAATTGTGATGTTGTGAAAGCACACATCAAGGATACTCTTGGTCTATCATATAGTGGACAAACAACGTGTCATCATGTAATGCAGTAAAAAAAACTTTGGTTGAGGGAGTGCACAAAAAAACATGGGGCCTTATTTATCAAAATCCACATTTTTCTGAGTATTTAGATAAAAAGTCAGATTAAACTAAAATCCACACTTGGACCTTATGTATTATTATTATTTATTATTTAAATTATTATTTATTATAAAAAAAACACAATTTAATTAGATCAGAGACAAATTTGATAAAATTGAGTAAAATCCCTAATCGTGCAATTTTTTCTGAAGTTTTTCCCAAAACGCTTGATTTTTTCAGATTTTTCCTGAAAAGCCCAAATTTTTGGGATTTTTGCCCAAAAAGTCAGAATTAGTCAGATTTTCAGGCTAATTCCAGCGCATACCACAGAATCTTTCAAATAGGAAAGGGACCTCTCACATTAACCTTGGCAGGTTTGAGTTGCCTTATTTTTGGATTCAGACTTTTTGCAGCATTTTGCATTTCCCTACAAATTTGGATTTTATAGTAAAAAAACTGGAATTTTTTGAGTCACAAAAAGTATTTAATATATATAGGTTTAAAGGTGATGCAAAAGTAAAACTTTGCCTATTGAGTGAAATTGTCCTTCTCAACAACATTCCATATACACATTAATTCAGAATTGTCAGTGGTTTAAAAGTTATTTGTTAACATAATTGCAATTGGAAGCGGTTTTCCGTTCAGCAGTTCTGGTTCTGTATCTTGATAAAATGTTGCGGAAGTAGTGTATTGTTTCAAGTCAAAACCGGCAGGAAAGATATATTAAGGCACAGTGAGATCTCACTTTGAAACCTTCCTCTAAACAAAATGTTAATTTTGGGTTTATGTTCTCTTTTTATACTTCAGATAGAATTGAGTGTTAAAGCAATTGCCTTTCACCTGATTAAAATTCATACTTTTTTGTCCACTTGCTAAAACTCTAACGGAAATAAGATCAACCAAATGTTTAGCCTTTGCCAATCAATAAGAATGCTGAATATCTGGGTTCAAACTTATCTGTCCTTATTAGCGCTTAAATGTCTTGGCTAGCTCATCATAATGTCAGGTTCATTCTGTGTCAGAGGAAGAATGATGATGTTGTGCTGTGCATGGTATGGCCTTTCTTTCTACTTGCAGATGCTTAAAGTTACAGTCTTCAGTCATGCCATGTATTATTGAGCTTTCTAATAAAGGAGAGCGTAAAAGTCCACAAGATGCTCATTATACCCATTGAACCATGCCATTCTCTGCTGCATGACTAACTGAAAAGTGACTATAATTTGCTGAAGAATACAATTAGATGAGAATGATACGTTACATTAGCTTTAACGAGTTGCAGAAGGTCACCTAGTTATAGAAGGCACCATGCAAAGGTCACAGTTCAATAGATAAAGTCTCTGACAGACAGTACCACACAACCTGGGTGACTTCTGCGACAATAGGAACATCCTGGAAAACAGCATTCACTTTCCATAGCTGCTTATACAATAAGGGGCAAATTCATCAAGGGTCGAATTTCGAGGGGTTAAATCCCTCGAAATTCGACTGGGGAATAGAATCGAATAGAATCGAATAGAAAATTCGGGCGAATTTACGCGCTGGCGAATAGTCGATATGGCGACTATTCGCCAGGCGAATAGGCGCTCGATTGAATATTCGATCGAAGGATTTTCATTCGATCGAATGCCTTTTTATTCGATCAAAAACTTGGAAAACAAGCCTATGGGACTTTCCCATAGGCTTTTAAAGCAATTCGGTAGGTTTTAGGTGGCGAAGTAGGCAGTCGAAGTATTTTTAAAAGAGACAGTACTTCGACTATCGAATGGGCGAATAGTCGCAGCGTTTTTGTGCTCGATCCAGTACTTCGACTATCGAATGGCGAATAGTCGTAGCGTTTTTGCGCTCAATCTATTCGAATCATTCTACTCAGGCGAATTTACGCCAATTCGATAGTCGAGGAGCACAAAAATCCTTCACTGGAAGTTAGTGAATCGGCCCCTAATTATGTAATGCTAGATCTTGCATAACCTCAATAAATTCCCTCACTGAGTTCCTTTTGCACTTTTCACACCTGGGTGTTTTACTTGGTTCTGGTCCAGATTTCTCTCTCTCTGAAAAACCACTTGCAGAAAGAACAAATAAAGAGCCTTGCATCTCATTATATGATGCTTCCTGTTCCTTAATGTCTGCTAAAGAATATGACTTATATCCTAGAAATATGTGAAGGTTTTATACGCAAGTGACATACGAGTGATGCGTTAAGGGTATTTTACTTTGTCTCACTTCAATGAAAAGGCTGAAAGCTCCTGTAATTGAATGAATGGGGCAGAACCAAACGCTAACATTCTCTTCAATAACTTAGCAAGCAAGACTAATTCCTACAGAGAAGAAAAGAAGTACTTTCACTGATAGATGTTCATTTAGCAACTTTTTAAAAATATGACAACACAGTCCAGGATCATTGGGGAATTCCAAATAGTTTTCTTGTACAGCTCTCTTCAAATTCAAAGAAGAACAACAACTTAACAAAGAATTAGTATAGACATGCTGCACTTTATATCAGGGTTTTTTTTAGCAACACATTGGAATGCTACATGTCTCAGAATTTATTAACTTAATATATGCCATGGTCCTTGATCTCTAGACTTGCTTATTTGCTGCTTGCCTTATATTGTTAAATACCACAATATTAGCCTTATCTGAATACAAGTTTTTTTTGAAGCAAGCCCTATCTATTCTATTGCACTTCGCCTGGTCTGAGGTGGCGGGGGCAAGTCTGGTGCAAGAGGTTACGTTCAGTAAAACGCGCAAGTTAGTGAATTAGCGTAGTTACGTCCCTTCGCCATAGCGCAACTTCGTCTGGTATAAGGGTGCGAAGTAGCACTAGAGTAGGTCTTCGCTAGCCAATCTACGCCAGCACCCATTAGTAAATCAGCGAAGTAACGAAATGATGTCACGCTGGTGAATTTTCGCTAGCGTTGACCACTTCGTCCTTTAGTAAGTTTGCCCCTAAAAGCCTCATTTATTGTTGCCCTGGACAAAAGTGCTAGAGCTAAGTGGATAAACATTGTTACCTTTAGTGTTTGATTAGAAAGCACCTGCATCTGGAGCCTCCCAGTGCTCTCAAAGGGATACTATCATGTAAAAACATGTTTTTTTCAAAATGCACCAGTTAATAGTGCTGCTCCAGCAGAATTCTGCACTGAAATCTGTCTCTCAAAAGAGCAAACAGAATTTTTATATTTAATTTTGAAATTTGACATGGGGCTAGACATATTGTCAGATTCCCAGCTGCCCCCAGTCTGATCAATTTCACTCACTCTTTACTGATATACTGCAAGTTGGAGTAAAATCCAGGTCCCACTGAGACACATTCAGCTACATTAAGTAGGTGAAACAACAGCCTGCCAGAAAGCAGTTCCATGCCGAAGTGCTGGCTCTTTTTGAAAACACGTGACCAGGCAAAATGACCTGAGATGGCACCTACACACCAATATTACAACTTAAAAAAATACAAGTTGCTGGTTCATGAAAGACATTTTAATTTGTAGAGTGAATTATCTGCAGTGTAAACAGTTTAATTTAGAAATAAAAAGTACAGAATAAATAAAGTGACAGAATCCCTTTAACCTCTGGCACAAGGTACAGAGTGTAGTGTCATAGTTCCTACCATACCTACCATAGAATGCCTGAATGCAGGCAGCTGTATGTTTATGGGGAATATAAAGCTAATAAGTTCTTGCCATATGGACTGCTATATAGACCATTAAAGGGCATGTAAAGGCAAAAAAAATAAAATCCCATTTTTGCTTTCTTTAATGAAAAAGAAACCTATCTCCAATATACTTTCTTTTAAAACTTTTTTATTAGATAACAATACAGTATTAACTTTCGTCATATCCGGTTTTTACATATAATTCTATTTCAGAAAATGGATATTCTCCTACGCAGAGGAGGACAATGTCATCACATTCAAGTACCCGGAGGGCCAAAAAAAAACAAAAAACTTTAGTGTCCATAATTTCTCTCAACTATACAGCATAAATCAAAACATTCTGACTTTGGAAATTGCATATCAATAAAAAATTAAACTAACAAACTTAAATAACCGTTTCCGTGTTTACTATAAAGATACAGTAGTGCTCCTAATTCAGTGTCTATGACTACACAAAGTACCATCTTGTAGGTTTCAATACCATCTAACCTTGTCCCTTGTTACAATCTTGCAATCAGAAAAAAAAAAAAACAAAGAAAAAAAACCCAAAACAATTAAATAAACCATAAAGCTCTCGCCAGATATTTGCATCATAACCTGGTATATAATATCCAAGGTGTCCAGATTTTGGTGTAGACATCATATTTATCTGCAGCAACACTCAACATTCTCTCATTGATCATAAACCAGTTCATTTTGAGCCGGAACATAATTATGGGAATTGAACACTTTTTCCAGGATGCAGCAATGGTCTGTTTCGCTGCTGTAAAGATAAATTGTATACGTTTACTATGATATTTGTTTGAAATTGGAATATTTGTATTAAGCAGTACCATCAGAGGATCTTTTCGAAGTTTGATTCCCATAATCAAATCAATTAACGTAAATATCCTGGACCAGAATCTGAACGCCTGCCTACATTGCCACCAAATATGTAACATAGAGCCGTCCATGCTACAATTTCGAAAGCAGAGCGGGCTAGAATTAGGATAAAATTTATGTAACTTTGTGGGAACCATAAACCATCCAGAAATAACTTTATATAATGTTTCCTGAGCCAAAATATTTGTTGAAATCTTAGTCGTATTGGTCCAAGTTTGTTGCCATGTAGATGCATCTATTGTGATGCCCATTTCTTTTCCCCATAGTTTAGAATAAGTTGGAAGGGAAGAAATCGAGGAATCTAAAATTTCTTTATACAGAATGGATATAATTCCTCCACTACAAGGAAATTTAACACACATTTGCTCCCAGATAGAAGAGGTCAAAATATTAGTACACCCTTTAAGTAGTTTGGTAAGAAAATGCTGTATTTGTATATATCGAAAACATTCTGATTTTGGGGGATTGTTTTGTTCAACTATAACAGACCAGTCCTTAAGGCCTTTCAAGCCAAGAAAGTGGGTGACGTATATCATATTATGCGATTTCCACCAACAAAAGTCCCTATCTTGTAGCCCTGGTTCAAAAATGGGATTCCCAATCACAGGCATAAGCTGGGCAGTGCAGAGATTTTAAAGGTGTTTTAGGTATGATTTGATCCCAAACGGATAATGCCATTTTGAGCACTGGGGTGGAAGCAATAGGTCTGTCTTGTTTGGGAATCCATAGTAACACTGCAGGGTTTATTGTTTTCAGACATGCTACTTCAATTTGAGCCCATAAGGGAAGGTTGGGTCTATAAAAGTGAATTAGCGGCATAATTTGAGCAGCCTGATAATAGTAAAGTAGATTGGGGACATTTAGGCCGCCTTTATTTCTGGGAAATAGTACTGTTTTTTGGGATAATCGCGACTTTTTTCCTCCCCAAATAAATTTCATAAATTGCGATTGAATTTTGCTGAGATGGGACTTTGCAATTTCTATCGGTAAGACCCGAAAAAAATACAATATTTTAGGCAATAGTATCATCTTAATTGCATTTATCCTACCAAACCATGATATGCGCAATTTCGACCAAGCCCTAAGTGACTTCTCAATTTCTGCCCAAAGTTGTGGATAGTTAGCTCGGTATAAACCTTCAAGAGTTGAAGTTATTTTTACCCCTAGATAATTCAATAGCTTATCGCTCCATTGTAGGTCAAAATTAAGTTGAATCAATTTCTTCTGTGATTGGGAAATATTCAAAGGTAAGGCTTCAGATTTCCTAGAATTAATCTTCAGTCCAGATATGAGCCCAAATTGAAATAGATTATTAAACAAGTGTGGTAAGGATGTAAGCGGTTTCGTCACCGTCAACAATATATCATCAGCAAATAACATTAGTTTGTGAGTTTGCTGACCTATTGTTATTCCAGTTATATTTGGATCTTGTCTAATCAATATTGCTAGAGGTTCAATCGCTAGAATAAATAATAACGGTGAAAGTGGGCATCCTTGTCTCGTCCCCCTATACAAGGTAATCGAGTCAGAAGCAAAAGGACCCCATTTTAGGAAAGCCTGTGAAGTGTTATATAAAGCTTGGATAGATAAGAGAAATTTATCCCCAAAGTTACATTTTCTTAACACATAATATAAATAGTCCCAAGTAACTGAGTCGAATGCTTTTTGAATATCTAAAACCAGGATTAGGGCTGAAGTTTGTGAGGTATTAAGAGTATATATTAATTGTATCAAACGCCTTATATTTTCTCCACCATCTCTATTGGGGACAAACCCTACCTGGTCAGGATGAATAAGGGTTGCTAAAAAAGAATTCAAACGAGTGGCCAATATTTTTCCTAAAATTTTTACATCGTTATTTAATATTGAGATAGGGCGGTAACTACCACACTCTAACAAATCTTTATTAGGTTTGGGTATTAATGCAATTTGCGCCAATATAGAGTCGGAATGTAGTTTACCTCCACGCATCAGGGCATTGAACATGTTAGTAAGATGTGGAGACAATAATGGAGCAAACTTCTTAAAATACATTATTGAAAAGCCATCCGGGCCAGGTGTTTTGGAATTTGGAAGTAATTTTATTGCTAGCAAAGTCTCCTCTATCGTGATATCATTATCCATGATCTGTTTTTGTTCCGGAGTTAGCATAGGTAATCGCACTTTAACAAAGAGATTATCTGCTTGAGTCACGTTAAATTTAGGGGGGGCTTGATAAATTTTGGAGTAGTAATCAGTAAATTCTTGTAAGATCTTTTTTGGATTGCCTGTAGTGGAACCAGTTTTGGTCCGGATTTTATGTAAAGGGGGATTTGAGGTCATTACTGAGTGCAACGTTCGGGCTAAGGGGGTATCTGGTTTGTTACCTTTACTATAACGCCTATTGATTTGCCATTGGTGCACATTGTCTACATCTTGAGTATACAACAGATCGAGATCTCTTTTAACATCTAATATAGTAGTCTGTAATTTAGGAGAAAATTTCGTTTTATTTTGTTTTTCTAAAATTAACAATCTATTTTTTCTATCTCCAATATACTTTAATTAAAAAATGTGTACTTTTTTTTATAAGAAACCTAACTGTATGCAGTGAAATTCTCCCTTCATTTACTGCTGTGGATAGGAATTGTCAGATGGTCCCTAACTGCTGAGCAGGGAAACAATCATACTTATGAACAGCAGGGGGAGCCCCCGCCTTACTTCCCAACCATGCAGAACTCAAGCAGCTTTGTTTATGATGATCCCTAAGCAGCCCAGACCACACTGAGCATGTGCACAGTCTTAGTCTTGCAAAGATGTTTAACAAAGTTACAAGATGGTGACCCCCTGTGGCCAACTTTGAAAGCATAAATTATTTGTTTGATTAGGCTTGTGGTGCAATAAGTTCATGCTTATATTTAGTATACAAAATACAGCATTTCTAGCCTTATTCTATTTTAGACTTTGCATGCCCTTTAAGAAGAAATTTCTAAGAACTGATATGGGTCTCCCAAATCTGTCCTACTTTATTTATATTGATGTTCATAAGGAACCCAAAGGTCCTTTTTGTGTTTTTAAGAAGGTTTTATCCCATCTTTCATTCAAGTTCTTCTCAGTGCATTACTAGTACAAGCATTATTTATTACTTGGTATGGGATATCCACATCCCTTTGATGTTAAGCAGATATTTAAAGTGGTTGTTCACCTTCCAAACTAAGGGGGTTATTTATCAAAGGTCACATTTCAGTGTAATGTGTATTTTTTTAAATTCTAATAAATTTGATTTTATTTCAAATTTGAATGGTATCCTACTTATGAAAAAATGTGAACATCTAAAATTTGATCGAATAGTCTCGACCCAAGAATTCGAATCAAATTCAAATTGAATTTGAATTGAGTTTTCCTCTGAGAAAAACTCGACATTTGTGCATCAATGACCCATAAATACTCAAAATGAATGGCGTTGTCTCTTACTTTTATCACATGATGAGAGAACATTACTTTGAGCCTACATACCCAAGTACATACAGTACTTACAGTATATTAGATTAGCAATATTATTGGCTGAGTTCTTTTTGTACAATGTTCAGGTTGCCATGTTTAGCAAGCAAAATTGAACCTTTTGGCACCAAATGGTAGCATTGGTAGAATTGTAAGCTGGAGAAACCCCCAGGTAACACCTGTTTATCTAAGGTCTTTGGTTTTTTGCCTTATTCTTTTTGGCGCTTTAGTTGCTCCATAAATATGTTTATACTGATTCAAACCTTTGTGTAAAACAGAGATGAGTGTCTGTTTACTGAGAGGTAAAATATCCGGTTCCCATGGTCTTTTGACTGAGTTCCATTCATGTTATTTATTAATTGTAAGTTATCATATATATGTGTATGTTAAGGTTCATATCACATAACAGAATAAAATTACATGGAACTGCCTGAACAATTTCCCAGCTGGGGGAAGATCATTTCTTGTGTGTGCTGTGTGTTTGAGACTCTTTGCTTACTTGAGAAGGATCAACATGTAAGTAATTTAGTCTACAAATAGGTCTCTCTTCACTTTTTGTTATTCTCAAGAACTGACATTGCAATATATAATAATGCTGCTCAGAGGGCTAGGGTTGGTTCATTAAAGGCAACTCTTACTTCATTTTTCTCTGTTGGAATTTATCTAATTTAAATATATATATATTTATTTTTAATGTTCCACAGTTTCTGTAAAAAACAACTTGTATTTTAGCCTAGTCCCCCAAGCTAGTTGGCTGAAATCGTCCTTGTCACCCCCCTCTGCCCTACTATTGCCTTCTAATATCCTTACAAGAAACTGAAAGGAGGCAAGACTGGACATTTTTTGGGTGTAGTGAGAAGGACTGAACTGTAAATGCAATTTTCTATTGTGGAAACAATTTGAATTTCTCATAGCCTGTTCATAGTGATAATATGGGGCTGATTCAAGAATCTTTGAGTATCAGGTGCAACTATATAGACGTCAGATTATATTGTTTTTTTATTTGCCTGTAGGAGTTTTTCTACAGTAGGGATTAAAAAAAAAATTAAAAACCTTATTACCTAAAACCCAGTGATCTTTTTATGTTTTGAAAAGATCAATTGTGGGGGAAAAATCCCCCAAAAAAAGAAAGCATATTGATGCCAGAAAAAATGAGTAAATTTACTACTGTTTTTTTTACATTGATTTGGCTGAACCCAATGCTCAGTGATAACTGAGATTTGTCGCCCACATCCATGTCAAAAAAATTGTGGGGGACAAACTCCGAATTCATCTCAATATTATCTGAAAAAAACTCAGACCAAATCTGTATGGGCTTTTCTCCATATTTATCAATACACTTTTCTGAAAATGTTGTTTTTGGGGAAAAACTGAATTTTTTATGAATTTTCTGGAATTTTCACCCAAAAACTCAGATTTTTCCGGATTTTTGCCTGAAAACCCAGAAAATTTTGGATTATTGCACGAAACCCAGTGAGATCAAAAAATCTTTGGAATTTCTCCCATTGACTTATATGCAACCTCGGCAGGTCTGAGATGCCGGATTTTCAGGATTTGAACTTTTTCCATCCTCGGGATATAATAATAGTTTGTGTTTTTTTAAAATTCAGATTTTATACTAAGAAAACACAAATTTTTTGGATTTTCTGCATTTGGATTTAAGTAAATAACCCCCTTAGAGCTGAGCAACAGCAACGCTGAGCTCTAACAACCCTCTGATATAAAAATGCAAGTAGAGATTATTTTCCCACAATAGAATAAAATTAATAATTTCAATGCAAAAAAAAACGTTTAAATCTGATAGATAATCATTTTTTAACAATCCTAAAGTATTATCATTAATTTTTAACACCTTCCTGAATAAGAATTGTTAAATCAGCCCCTATTACTTTAATTGTTAGATATCCCCAATTAGATGGTTGAAATATCTTTTTATGGCAGTAAACAGAGTCATGTGTTAGAGATCCAATAACATAGAAGAATACCATGTAATGTAACTTTGACCTCATTTCCAGTATTTTTAGGGGGTCATTTGTCAAAGTCCAAATTTATCTCAATATTTTCTGTGTTTTCTGAGTTTTTTTACACTTATTTATTTTTACAATTTGCTAATGAAATTTTCTTTTCAGGAAAAAAATCTGTTTTTCAATTTTTTTCGAATTTTTGCCCAAAAACTCAGAACACTTAGGGGGTATTGCACGAAACCCAGCGCACATCAAAAAATCATTGGGACTTCTCCCATTGACATATATGCAACCTCAACAGGTCTCAGATGCTGGATTTTCAGATTCAGACTTTTCCATCCTCGGGGTTTAATAAAATCTGAAAAAAAATTTAAAAGTCAGATTTTATAATAAAAAAAAACAAGAATTTTTTGTGATTTTTGCATTCAGAGTTTAGTAAATAATCCCCTAAGTGTGTTAAGGAAATACCTCTACAGTGTTTTTACAATATATGTCCAGCACTTTCTTCCTCTCTGTATGCCTGTGACAACTGATAACCATCAAACATGCATGAGTAATACCATACAGATGTTTTGTACCTTTACACAGCTGAGTTATGTTTTTCTTTCAAAGCTTCCAGTTGAGACATTAGATGAAAACTAATACCTCCTTATGTAAAATGTTGAAAATAGTGTCATTCTTATACAGAGCATGTGGCTGAGAATTGTGTCAGATCACATCAACTTTTGTTGTCTTCCATTCAATTTGGTTTAGTGAGCCGGTGGTTCAGCCTTGTCTAGCCATTTCATTATTTGTCAAAAGAGAACCGGAGAAGACAGAAATAAAATATATATTTAAGAAAGGAGCTTTGTTCGGTAAGGTATTAAGACATTAGAATACACAGCTAATGCATTGTACAATGGCATATAGGACACAATTCGTCTCTATGTGGTCAGTTAGTGTTGAGCTGTTTACTTACAGTTGTGCAATATCTGCACCTGGAAAACCATATGGAATTTCAGTACATACATTCCTACAGACTTGCTGAAACACACACCACAGTCCTTTTTTCCCCTTACATTTGTGATTGACTGGCATCGCATGCAGACAATAATGTCTTCATGTCTCAGATGCCAGTGTTAATCCCTACATTTCCGAGCATCTATTAAGTTCTCTAATCTTTTTTGCACGCCTCTGTTATGGTTTGCAAGGTAAACGTATTCATATTTCAAAACACACACAGACATTTGTAGTAACAGCCCTGTCTAGTAGAAACCGATAGACACCAGTTATCATCAAGTAATCCATAGAAACCAATTTTCAGATGCCTTTTTAAAAACTGAAATTAAACTGGCAAATTGTACTTAGTATAGTTGAAAAACCAAAATGTAATAATTGATGATATATTTTTGAACATGCTAAGTTGTGAGTTCCCTGCAATAGAGTATTTGATTGACTGTGTCCTGATAATATTAATAATCCCAGAATTAAATCCCAGATTTCTTGGCCACATCTTCTTTTGGCATTTTCCAAGGTACTTAGAACACAATAGGAGGGATATGGGAGGGGGAAAAATAGTTTTTGGCCAGATTGTGATTGATGATTGTGGCTACATAATGGAAGGCTTAGGTTGACTAGCTCTATAGCAAATGTTGTACATTTTATAACATAACTCCAAGGGGATTATTTGCTAAACTCTGAATGCCAAAACCCCCAAAAATTTGTGTTTTTTAGTACAGAAATCCAAATTTTTGTTAAAAAAACACACATTTTTGGGAATTTATAATAGCTCGAGTATGGAAAAAGTCAGAATCTGAAAATCCAGCATCTCAGACCTGCCGAGGTTACATATAAGTTAATTTTTTTCTTGCCTTCTCCCATCTTAATGCTGTTTGAGCCAACATTTCCTATGGGCTAGTTTCTCCAAATCCTTTTACCTACTGTTTTCTATTACCTCTTACCTGCTGTACTTTATGTTTCCAAATGTCCTATCTATTATCACATAGCTATGTTCATCATAGATATAGCATCATTTCTGATTAAATCATCCATATTTTATATTTTTCAATACTGGAAAATGTTCTTATAATATAAATCATGTACTAATTCAGATTCTTAAATTATGCACAATCTTGAATATATTTTTCTTTTAAGATGTGAGAGTACTGATCCTTTGCACATATATGCATCTTTTTTGCTTACTTTGCACCTCATAGTCATAATTTCAGTCTTTTGTTCAACTCAAATATACGCATGGGCTGCTTGGCTAGAATTTGAAAATTCCTTGTTCAAATCTCAACCTTAATCTTGTGTTTTCAATGCAAAAACATTTTGCACAATTTGCTATTATTTGTGAGAATTTCTTTCTCTCATTATATTCAAATGGTGAATTTCCCATAGTTGGCCATTATAAGAACCTTTGTTCTGGTGAGAAAAAAAAATATTATAGAATTCTGGAAAATGCCATCAGTAGGCATTTTTTTATTTTATGGTAAATTGTTTGGAAAAAAATAAGAAAAATTCTGAAAATACTTGAGTTTGTTGCAGGAAGACAAACACAAAAACAATAACAATAATAATGTTTAAAGCTAAAAGCAAGATAAAGTATTAAGTCCCAAACTCCACTTTTCATAAATAAAAAAACAATATTAGCACTTGCAAAAAAATGCTATATTTACTCATTTATGCTGGCAATTTGTAATCATTTTTAATCTAGGCCAGTGTGTTATAGAGCAGTTTATACTCGTATGCAGTTTAAAACCAATTTAACTTACACAAAATATTATTTTTTACATTTTCAGTATGGGATCATAACTATTATCTGTAACATTTATTAACCCATGACTTCCTTTTATATTTTTTTAATTCAAGAGTATTTTCTATATTTTTTGTTCATTTTTATTCATCTATTTTCCAGAAAATCTTGTAGCGTTACTACATATAATACAAGTTTAGTGGCTTTAGAATCATGTTTCCATTGAGTCATAAAAACAGATGTATATATCTGAATCTATTTTATCTATAAATACAGAGATTCATAAATCAACCATCCAGAAAATCAATATTTGATATATGTTTACATTTTTTTCAATGTAATTATTTGCAAGTAGATGCCTACATAATAGTTAAAACAGTTTCCATATTCTTATAATTTGCTTTGTAAAACATTATCCATTTACAAATGATGTACACATATTCTACAATATATAAAAATACAAAAAATATCAGCAATATATTATGATTAGTTCTCTAACATGCTTCAAATTTACATTTTTCCACCTGATTCTTCTGATACATTCTGAAGAAAATAATTAATTACTGTTTGGTTGGATAGATGCTAATGTAAATATCCCTTGGGAAGTGGTGAGAATGGGAGGTGTTTTTATTTTCCATCACAGTTAGAGAATTAATTGAAAATGTACTAAAATTTCAAAAGATAATAATGTGATTCTTTTTAGAAATGGCAGAAATTCTTTTGCAAATGAATTTAGAAATGAGTTGATACCTTAAAATGAAGAATACATTTTAACTGCATATAATACACAAGGGTTTAGCATCCCATGTTGTTGAGACTTAGATTGTGATTATACACATAATATTTCTACAATATATAAAAACACAAAAAAAATCAGCAATATATCCTGATTTGTTCTCTAACATACTTCAAATTTACATCTTTCTACCTGATTCTTTTGATACATTCTGAAGAAAATAATGAGTTGCTGTTTGCTTGGATAGATGCTAATGTAAAATTCCCCTGGGAAGCGGTGAGAATGGGAGGTGTTTTCATTTTCCATCACAGTTATAGAATTAATTGAAAATGTAATAAATTTTCAAAAATGGAAATGGAAGAAATTATTTTGCAAATCAATTTAGAAATGAAATGAGTTGATACCTTAAAATGAACACTATATTTTAACTGAATATAATACACAAGGGTTTAGCATCTTATGTTGTTGAGACTTAGATTTTTTTAAAGTGGCTGAAATCATTAGTGATTAGTGAGTGTTGCATTTTTGTTAAGGAATTTTTAAATAAATTTGCTACATGTAGAAAAGTGGTGCATGGGTTAATATTAGGGTGTAGGGAACACTGCCTGTTGGATTCATAAAGAAACATGAGGGATTTATGTTTCAGGGAAGAGACAGAAAAGAGGGGAAAAAAATCCCAATCGAGATTCTCAGACACGCTATTGATTCTCAATCTGTAATTTACTCTCCATCAAGATGTTCAGTGCAGACGAACAAAATGAGGGTGGGTCGAGGGGGGGATCGTTAGGTGAAGAGACGATAGGTGGGGGTGGGAGTAGACTGGGTTCTTCTCTCAAAATCTGCATAATATTTAGTATTCAGTAAGTTAAAGTACACAATGAAAGAGAAATGTCAGCGCAATCTAGAAGATATAAAGAAATGAGTAGAAAAAAGCGGTATGCTAATAATCCACTCAGTAATTAAATGAACATCGCTGCCAAGCACCACTGCCACTTTCAAAGGGTAATTTGTACAGGAAATCATAGAGTCATTGTCAAATCAATTCAGGATAAAAGGAAAGTCATCAAACTGAGATAAGATAAATGCTAGGTGTCTGGCAGAGTTTGCCCTAGGAAATGCCTTTGCTTTTTTTTTTGTACACCCTTACGAACATGGGGCTACGGATCACTTGACAGGCTGAACTGTATGTTTCCTATTCATATAAAGGCTCATATGTATGGACAAATTGGCTCCGAGGAGATGGGCAAACAAATCAGATAATAGCAACTTGACTTTTAACAATCAAAACGAGTTTGATGGATTGAGGAAAAAGAAAAACCTAATCTTAAATTACTGTCAATAAATGTCAAATACTACGGAGAAGAATAACATAAAGGCCACACAAGCAGCACCAAAACAGCTTCAAGAAACTGGTAAATATCCATCTTGTCTCTTTTAATTTCATGATAACGTGTTTTTAACCCACCAACATATAACACAGTTCTGCAAAATCTAGCGGCATCGAGACTCAAAAAGATACTAAAATTGACGATTAACATATTTTTTTAAAGCAAGCTCCTCAAGGCAAATGCATTTAATGGCTTTCGAAATCGATTCTAAAGCCTTTTAATTTCCATATTTAAGATGCAGTTAATGGAGTAAAATAAAGGCGCAATATCTGAGAACAATCCTGTTAAATTAAAAAAAATATATCTGTTTTTTTTTTTGTATCATTACATTTTTTTTCCATAGTTACATTTTCCATTTTAAAGCATCATTTTAAAGTGATTTAAAACAAAAAAAAGCTACATGAAAATATAGAATAATTTACTGAAAGTTATTTTAGGCTCTTAAATATTAAAAAATAATTTACATTTATTTAGTGAGTCTTAAAAGAATAAAATTAGAAATAACAAAATATGAACTCATAATGCACATTCAAAATTGACACTTGGTCGACAATAATACTTTGATAATCATCTATCGTCTCAATGGTAAAGCCAAGGGTCATACAATTAATTCTTCTTACAAGATATAAAGCTCATAGTTGTCTTAGAAGACAATGGAAGTGCACACAGATAAACTCACACAATGTTGTACTGATGTAATGGATGAGTGGCCTGTACATGGATCTTTATACTGAAAATAGATAAATAATACTGATCCCAGAATAGCCATACAGTGAGCTTTGGCTGTACATCAGTTCTTGTTCCATTGCCACTTCCCTGATGACAGTAACTCCTTTACTATTTGATACACTCACAGGCATACATTCAAATTTCTATCCTTTTTCTCAAAAAAATTTTTTTTTCTTTATCTAAAATGTTAAAATTTTCTCTAAATAGTTGAGATTTATGAACTGTAAAGACCACAAAAAACTCTAATACAAAACTTTGGCAAGTAAAGGCGGTCAAGGTCATATAGAAGTTATTGGAGCTGTGATGATCCTTTTGGATCATTTTTTAGCCATATGGACTTTTCAGAGGTTTTCAGATTTTGCAGGACATTGTTCAACATTTTATTTTCATTTCTGCTTTTTATATTTGGATCTTTTTATAAATGACATGCCATTCATCGTTTTAGAGAGAATTTGTTTATTCATGGTTTCAAAAACCTCTAAAACCACTTAAATGAGAATGTTGATAAATAGCCCTCCCGGTGCTCATGTACTCTCTTCCCAGCTTGCCTCCCAATGCTGGTTTGCTTTCTGCCCTGTGCCATCCCTGGACTCTATAGTTCTCAGGCAGCAAAACAGATTGCAAAAAATACTGAAATCTTGATTTCTTAGGGGGTTATTTATCAAAGTCCAAATTTATCTCAATATTTTCTGAAAAAAACACTGACCAAATCCACATCTGATTTATTAGTACACGTTCCCGAAAATTTTGTTTGCGGGAAAAAAAATCCGAAAAAATGGTGAAAAATACGAATTTTACAGATTTTTGGGAATTTCCACCCAAAATGCTGGATTTGCAGATTCTGACTTTTTCCATCCTTTGGGTATAATAAATTCCCAAAAATATGTGATTTTTTTTTTACACTAAAAATTCAGATTTCATACTAAAAAAATACAACATTTTTGGGTTTTTGGCATTCAGAGTTTAGTAAATACCCCCCTAATATATGTAAATGGCACATATATATTTTTTAATATATTTGTTAAATTACTATCCTTGACGAATGAAACCTTGGATATAAATAAGAGCAGCTCTTCCAATTATGGCTGTAATTCATATGCTAATGCTATCATTTCTTTGGAGGTGCGATAACTACACCAATCCATTAATTAAAGACGTAATTTGAAATATTGTTCACTTTCTTTAACAAAATGTTTAAGGTTCTTGACAGGCAGAAAATAGGTAAAAGGATCACTGACACCTGACAGACAAGCTTCACACTTCAGTAGCGAGAGAGCGTCTCAAAACAATACCAATGACACTTGTCTGCCAACTGCTTAGCTTCATATATAATTATTCTCCCTCGAGGCATTTTCACCAAGTACCTTAAAAAATACAACCTTTGCATGCTACATAGAAAGGATAGGCGTTTGACTTCAATAATGCTTATAAGCAGGATAATTGTGAATAAATTATTATGAGAAAATGATTAATTCTTTTTTCTTCAAATACATTTCTTTCCTCCTTATGGCAAAAAAACCTGCATTGTGGGTAATAAAATGTTTTCTTTTTTTTTTTTTGCAATACATCTGTGTTAAACTAAGGGCATTTATGGAATATGATTCGAATTCGAATGCCGTTATAAAACTAAATTATATGAAACTTCTTAAAATGTAAAATGATGTTTAATGCAACTTGATTAAAAAAACGTAATGTGAGTATTGATTTATCCAACTGCAGCCACTTTAAACAGTAAACACATTTATAATGCAATATAAAATCAATGCAAATGAATCACTTGACAAAATCAAGTCACGTGATTTGAGAGCATCTTAATCATTTTTTGAAATGGTATACCTGCATAAACATTAGAGTTGCTATTATAAATGCTCAGCATTCTCTAAAATTGTTTGATTTTGTGGATATTAAATTTATTCATGTATATTTCACCGTAAAAGTGAAATAAAATGTAAAAAGCTATTTTTACGCATAAAATTAAAACAGAATTTAATATACAACTACTGCAATACAATTAATAATAGATGTTATATTAATGCTGTTCTATCAATTGTATATAAATTGAAGGTGGTACACAAGGTTGCAAATGCATTGGGTCTATATGTTATAAAGGAGATGGCCTTGGGACAGAGAGAATGTACAGACAGGCAGACAATAGTCTCTCCACCAAGCATGGGGTGCATATTGGGAGCACCCAGGTGTAATATATCGGGGAACACTGAATTATAGACAGGAAACTGCCGCATGGTGATGCTCTTAAAGATGCTGTAGCCTGATGATCGTTTGTCATTTGCGAACACACAATTAGTAGCAGAATTGTATTTAGAAATGACATGATGGCAGCTCACCCTTTATTTTCTTTATAGCATTTTTAATGAGCTCTACACATCCGAGCAGCTGATGGCAGGCAATCAGATAAACAGCTTCACACACATTTATTTAACCGGCAACTGAGCACTGTTTGTTTACTGGATCTGGAACAAGATGAGAAGTAACTGTATTAAAGTCAAAAATTAAAGCTTGCTACTACTACTGCTAAGTATGTATGAAGTTTCATACACAACATTGCTCCCCTCATTGTTCAATCACTCTGCACTCTGTAGCTTGCCCCAGTACTCCTTAACCCAAGGCCTCTGCCCCTTTGAAGAACACATGCACATGCATGCAACTCTTGGGAGGGATGCAGGTCGTTGCTACCTGTGGCCAGATGCGCTAACAATGTGGCGGGTGTAAGGTACACAAAGACATCCTGGTGTATTTTTTCCACTATTCACCCTGTCCAGATACCTGAGGTTTGGGTTTGTTTTTGCTTAATTTACTAGGTTGCCAAATGAGCAGGGCAATTCCTGATTTGGCCACCAGTGTGCTGAGCAAATTTGGGATGAACCCATCTTTTGCCCCCCCCAAGGCAACGATAGGTTCATACTGCAGGTCATGCAGGGATATGCAAATCTTTGGTTGGGCACACTGTCAATAATGCCCCCATGCATGACCACATTAACCTTTGTGCATGACAAATGGATTCCCTTTTTTTCCCTTGTCCAGTGTCTTTTCACAATCTCTGAAACTTGCTGTTGGGGTTTTCTCTGGAGAAAAGGCATTTGCAAGGAGCCATGATTACTCTTTATAAGTAAATTTGAGGACGTGATAGACAGACTCATTTTTTACACATATAAAAAAGCATACAAAGAACAATGAACCAGAGGCCACCCCTTTAGACTTGAGGAACAGAACTTTCATTTCAAGCAACATAGGTGGTTGTTCAAGTTGGGGATAGGGAGGTTGGTAAAAGTCAAAGTAAACTTTATTGTCATCTCAGCGGTATACGAATATACAGTGAGACGAGACGATCTACAGTTAGCTAGCGTAGCTATTGGTGTTTATAGTTATGTATGTGAGTGTATAGATACGGTCTGTATAAGTGTGTATATTATGTATATTTGTGCACCGGAGATCATTGGAATGGGCTGAACTTGGTGGACATTGGTCTTTTTTCAACCCAAGTTAATTCTATAACTATGTAAATACGATGTTGAACTTTTTTAGTGTATGATTTAACAGTCACTGACATAAGAATGTGTGGCAAGGGAAATATTTTTTATTATTTTATTTTATTACTTTTAACATGTAATTTTACAAAACTAAATATATTCAGTGAAAGAAAGCTAAAATAAATGGCATTGTTGCATTTTGCTGAAAGTTTCTGGAAATATCATCCCACTAAAATAAGTACATTTTAGGATGAAAGTATCCTCTTTATTATAAATGAAAGTATATATTTCTGTACAAATAATGGCTATTTTATGAAAACTGTTGTGTACTGATATCAGGCTCCATCACAGTGCATTATGCTAAAGTATTAGCTCTGCAAATGTGAGTGCTATTTAGCAAACATTAGACATGCCTTATGCAAAATCTAGCTCGGAATTAGCTCCTAAGGTAATGATGTGGCCAATCTAATAATGGGAAACTATGTCTATTATGTATTTATGAATGTAAAGTAGCGACTGTATGTGATGCTGTTTGTACATGTGCATGTTGATCTAACCATAGCGGAATAAAACCAAAAATATTATGCTGAAAGCCTTAAAATGATTTCCATTTTATAATATAAATGCATTATTTATCATTTGCAGTAGTAGGAATTTATGGATAATTTTTGTTTCTAAATTTGTGACCACTGTCTCTCAGGGGACACATGTACCCTGCAGCTCTTGTACCATGCTCATGTGTTCACCATCTATAAAACTGATATGCTAGTTTGTGTAAATGAGTAGCAGTTTATTATTTCCTTACTGTTGACTGGAAAGAGCAGAGAGTGGGGTGTGCTAGGAATGGGTGGGAGGCGATATGTACAGTATAAACATGCTGTGTGGGTAATGGGAAGGGTTGCCACCTGGCCAGTATTTTACTGGCCTGGCCGGTAAAAATGATGCCTGATTCCAATGTTATTAATAGGAAAAAACTGCAAGACTATAGGAAGGCCAGTATTTTTTTCCAGAAAAGGTGGCAACCCTAGTAATGGGATATCCATTGTCCATAGTGCAAGTGGTGCCCCCTTAGTGTTTTTTTGTATAAAAATAAATGGGGTAGCCATTTTACAACTCCACTTCCTCCATGAATGGATATTGTGGTAGTGGGAGCCTTTAACAAGAGAGGCCTGAGGGGAAAAGGGACACTGCAATAAGAGATACACCTCGGGGTAAGTCAGGAAAAAATAACCCCAGGTACAAGGACTATCCAGTAATAGGTTAGATCAGTGATCCCCAACCAGTGGCTCCCAAGCAACATATTGCTTACCAACCCTTTGGATGTTTCTCCCAGTGACCCAGGCACTTAGTTTTAAATTCCTGTCTTGGAGGCAAGTTTTATTTGCACAAACTCATAGGTACTGCCAAACAGGGCCTCCTTTAGACCAACATTCCACATAGAGACTACCAAATAGCCAATTGCAGTCCTTATTGGGCCCTATGAACTTTTTTCATGCTTGTGAGTCCCTGACTCTTTTTACAATCAGTGGTGTAACTACCGGTGGAGCAGGGGTGCGATTGGACCAGGTCCAGCACCCCCGCAGAGCCCCCTGGCAGATCTCGCCCCGCTGCAGCCGGCTGTAGGGCGGGCCTAGGTGCATGGCCTGCACCCGGGCTCATCCCCACCTAGTTACGTTACTGTTTACAATTGAATGTCTTTCACAGGTAAAAAAAAAAAAGATTAGGGATCCCTGAGCTAGATTCTAGATATGTCACTCTTTGACTAAAACAGCTAATCACCAAGAAGATTAACTTCTTGTGATCCAGAAACCAATGCCGGAAATACCACTTCAGAGAGACCAGCTGGAAAGAGCAACCGATAAACTTCTAGATATGCATATTACAACTTCCATTCTGTAAGTATAACTTGTATCTGGGCCACCGGAGGAGGGGTCCCCATAGTATTTCATGATTGCAGCTTTTCAGGTCAATACATCAATCCAGAATGAAGAAAGATACAATCCTAAATGCGGTCTTATCATTTCTACCAAATGTGAGTAGGTTTACCTTAACTACAACTATTTAATTAAAGGGATGATACACTATTGGCACCTTCCTTTTTTTCCAAGTCTTAGAAGCTCGCTCTATCTTTGTTTGACAAGAAGAAAAGAAAGGTTGTTGTAATCCATTAGTATAGGCATAGAGGACAGGAGAATCCCATAGAGGACACTTGGAGGACCTTGTACTTTGGGACTAGGGCCCCCGAGTTAATACTACTGTTTATTGTAACTTTGCCATATTTTTTATTTTGAAGGACTGAACTACAGTATGTGCCATTTGTGAGATCCAATAATTGTGTGCAATACGAGAGATCAAATCCTGGCTGATCAGTTGTTCATTGCTGTTTTATGAACCACTGCACAGTAAATTAATTTCACTAGTCCATGAGACAGTATGGAAACCTTCTTCAATCCCTCCTAAAAAGGCCTGGCTAAGGGTCTGTAGAAATGATGGCTTAAAATAGCATTAAACTTAAAATTTCCATCTGAATTTGGTCATTTAGTCTATTGGTCCATTTTAGCCGGAGAAAACTTGACATATGTTTCTTCATAACCTTATTTCCTAAGGAGGTTCTTTATACAGTTTTATCTCAAAGATTTTCTTCTCGGATGGTCTATCACAATTCTATCTTTGCAGTTCATTTCTTGATTCATTTGATTGTTGCTTTTTTGTGGTATAGGTGTGGCACTTATCACCCAAATGAGTTGCAAGCTTTATTTACTACATTTTATAAAATACTCAATGAAGCACCTCAGTATTACATGTAGTGATGGGAGAATTTGCGCTGTTTCGCTTCTCTGGAAAATTTGCGAATTTCCTGCAAAATTTGCGAAACGGCGAAAAATTCACGAAACGGCGCTGGCGTCTCGTTTTTGATGCCGGCAGACAGTTTTTATGCTGGCATCCATTTTTTTGACCCCGCCGAAATTTTTTTTTTGACGCCACTGAATTTCGGGGGCGTTTTGCGAATTTAATCACTGGCGGCGAATCACACAAATTCGCCGCGAATTCGCGCCTGGCGAATAAATTCACCCATCACTAGTTGCATGTTATATTTATTTGGGGAGAGTTTGCATCATGCAATAATTTATAGTCTGGTATAGATGCTAAATCCCAAACAGAAGGAAATAAAAGTAAACTGTATATGTTCAAGTAATTGATTTGATATATGTAAAGAGTAATTTACCACAGTTGTAGCTTACTAGTTATTTTTCACTTTTTATATTGAGGTTAGGAAAGATCAGGCCTGGACTGAGAGTCAAAATAGGCCCTGCCATTCCAAGTACACAGCCCCCACCAGCCCAAACAGCCCCTGACCAGCCCACTATATGGTAACTTTCTATGGAAACATACAGTAGCCCCACTGGCATTTGCCAGAACCCACAGATTGCCAGTCCGGGCCTGGAACAGATTATTTCCTTTGTGTTTACATGTGTGGCTTGCGCCAACTCTGAAAAATTTGTGCGATTCGAATTTGTCTCGTTTTTTTAACTGCACCAAATTTTTCAAGTTATTTTATTAATTAATAAGGCAAAATTGTGGATGGGAGTTTGCTCGAAATTGTTTTCATAAAATAATGAAAAATGTAGTAAATAACCCCCTCAATTGCCATAGTACGGCAAGATCTGTCATCCGTAAAACCTTAGGTTCCAAGCATTCTGGATAACAAGTCCTATACCTGTGATGATCCACTAAGAGAAAAGTGTTGCTGAGATGAAAAAGTCGCTAAGACAAAAAAGTCGGCACAAGAAAAACCGCCATTGATTTTAATGTATTTGGAGTGATAAAAAATTTCGAGTGTGTAAAATAATTGTCATGTGTAAAAAAGTTTTTGATGCCTATTGACTTTAATGTATTTCACAAATGTTTTACCATTTCTCTGATTTTTAAAAGTGTTGCAAATTTTTCTGCGAAGTGAAACAGGACAGATTCAATTATTACTAGTGTTAAACCAATTTATAGCTCTGATATACTTCTATAAGTAAGCCCTATTCACACCACCTCTTTTGTTCACATTCCTCTTGCTTATTTTGACATTGATGGAATTTATAAAAGAATAGTCTGATTTTTCTGGTGCATGTGGATATGCTGATTTTCTATGTTGATTTTCTATGCATACACATATTCACGTGCACAAGTTAGATCAACATATAAATATACGAATAAAGGAGACTTCTGACATAAGCCATATCCTTAGTATAATCAAAATATTCCAACTGGAAAGCACTGAATGTTTGTATGCAACTGTAATAGACACACTGATGTTTAGTAGACACATATTGGCTCTGCATTGACTAGTGGAGTGAATTAATTTTACCATTCACAGCGCCAATGCTCGCTGAAAGGATGAATGCTCTTATTCATTTCTGCTATAATTATCAAATTCCACATTTCCTTTGAAACAGGATATTTATACCAAAAAAACATCTTTTTAAGAGACTCCCTGCAGTAGTAGCCTTACTTAGTCTTGAGTGGAACATGTTCAGGTTCTCTAAAATATGCCATAAGCAGGGATGGCTCCTCAACAATAAATGACTGTTGTTACTGTAGTAATCAGTGTATGTCAGGCAATTACTAAAAATCATCCATCCTAGTTGTTTTCGACATGCACGCCATACTGGGCAGAACAATGAAACTGACAATTGGAATGGTACAGACAGAATTTCCAGAGCTCACATATTGCAATTTCTGTTGGAAGGAACCCTTCTTCTTGAGGGGCAGCTAACCAGTAGAGAAAAGGTTTAAAAGACCGAAAATTTTATTTTGTCAGGAGTGGCTGCCTTCATCAGACTGGTGTGGAAACTAAGTCCATTGTTGTCTCAGAATTTTTGCCCATTTACACAGTTTTCATTGCCAGCACCTTGATTATATTAAAAGAAAAATCTTCTGCTACTGGTGTTGTAAGCAATTTTGGCAGCCCCATTCTTCTACAGTTCATTGTACAGCCAGTTTCTGCGACTGCAGCTGACTGAATAAAAACCCAAATCCCTGATTGGTTAGTATGGGTGCAAATTTGCCTTTGAGTAATGGGAGGCACGTTTGATTAGATCTGTAGAGGAGGCTTTGAATCTCACATGGCTTTTATCAATTAGAGCACCCCAAGGAACGAAGTTCTAAATAACCGTGTTGAGAAGATACAAACAAAATCATCTGATCATCATCTGAAGATTAGATTTGATGGGCAACCTCTTCATGTATGAAAAGGAAAGGTACGTTTCACGCATACGATATGCATGAACTACATTTCTTACCATTTAAATAATACAAGTAGTGATGGGCGAATTTATTCGCCAGGTGCGAATTCACTGCGAATTTGCGCGATTCGCCGCCAGCGAATAAATTCGCGAAACGCCCGCGAAAATTCGCGGAAAAAATTCGCCGGCGACAAAATTTTTTTCTTTGAAAAAACGGACGCCGGCGTCAAAAACGGGCGCCGGCATCAAAAACGGGCGCCGGCGTGTGGAATTTTTCGCCCATCACTAAATACAAGGCTTGGTGGTCAAACTGGTATGCAACATATCACTTTGCCAACCATTTAGTGAAATGTAGTTAAAAAGGAGACTTACCAAAGACTTACCAAAGGAAGAAAGCTTGGCCTCTCAATAAATAGAACTCCTGTCCACTAACATGTGCAATGGCGTGAGGTACCATTTGTTAAACACTGTGTCACCATCTATGATCCTCTCTGGTGTCCGTAGTTTTCAATTTACTGCGTATGCACACTATCTGAAACAGCCCAGAAGATTGCTGGGATTGCTTAAAATGCTAGAGAATCCCATTGCACCACTTTATATAATCACATATACTGAAACAATGGGGCAGATTTATTAAAAGGCAAAGTGGCTGTTGCTATCGAAAATTTGCCAGAAATCTCATCCCCAGGGAAATTGCCAATTTACTAACAGCCGTAGATGACAATTCACTAGCGAAAGAGACCGTAGCCAGGTATTGCCAGGCGAATTTTTGCTCAGGCGAACAATCATTACTCCACAAATTCACTAAAGTGCGAATTTTACAGAACTATACCTCTTTTGCCAGAGTTTCCTTAGACCAGGCAAACTGATAAGATGAAGCTTCATCCTCCTCAATCTTATATCAGTGACATCATATCCTGTATGCCGGAAACTCATAAAAGTTGTAAAATATGCTGGAGTTTTTTTTTTTTTTTTTTAAAGTAGGATTGCCTTCAAAAGTCCTAATTATTAGTAATGGCCAAATTTATTCGCCAGACATAGATTTGCAGTGAACTTCCGCACTTCACTGACTGCAAACGTTTTCGCGAAACTGCTGCGAAAATTCTCTGTGTAAAAAATTTGCTGCGACAAAATAAATTGTGGCTCGTCAAAATAATTTTGACTTCCATTGACTTTAATGCATTTGGACAAAAGTTGCTCATATAAAAATTGTCGCTCACGTCAAAATTGTTGCAAGTCAAAATTATTTGGATGCCCATTTGCTTCAATGCCTTTCGCAAATATTTTGGAGTTTCAAGGTTTTTTTTTAGAGAGTTTTGCTGATTTTTCGGAGAAGCGAAACAGGACAGATTTGCTGACCACTTCTAACTATAAAATACTTTTTTGTTTACAATTTTTTTAACCATATGAGGGGCATGCCACATTTGTTTTAGGGTGGGCTCATGTCTAGGACATTAAAGGATCTTTATTTTGCTTCCTTGGACATTTTTAATTATAAGTGGCCACTTCAACATTTGCACCAACATCTCTAATAAAGACGTATATACGACCTATATGTACCTGCCCTATTCAAAGTGACCTAAGCATTAGAGTATTAAAGGAGAAGGGAAGGTTAAAACTAAGTAACCTTTATCAGAAAGGTCCACCTAAATATACCAGTAAACCCTCAAAGAAATGCTACTCTGAGTCCTCTGTCAAAAGAAACACCTTATTTCTTTCCTTCTATTGTGTACACATGGGCTTCTGTATCAGACTTCCTGCCTTCAGTTTAAACCTCTTTGCCCTGGGCGTGAGCATGCTCAGTTTACTCCTCTCTCCCCCTCCCTTCTCTGCTGTAATCTGAGCCCAGAGCTATGAGTGAGCATGGAGAGACTCAGGCAGGAAGTGATGTCACACCAAGCTAATACTGAAGCTGCTATTCTAAAAAAACAGAAAGTTCCTAGAGCTTTTTACTCAGGTATGGTAAAACATTCTACAGAATAAATTTAGCATTCTAGCTTGCACTATTGCAGATAATCTATTGGCAATAAAATGCCTCCGTAGCTTTCCTTCTCCTTTAATGAAGTTTCGCCAGGCAGAATTAACACTAACGAAAGATCTCTAAGAAATGATCACGCTGACAAATTAAAGCTAGCGAAACTTCGCCAGTGTTCGGCTGCTGAGAAACAACTTCACATTTTAGTGAATTAGGGGCAAATTTACTAAGGGTTGAAGTGAATTTGAAGTGAATTTTTGAATTTAAAAACTTCGAATTTCAAAGTAATTTTTGGGTACTTCAACCATCGAATAGGACAAATTCGACTTCGACTCGAATTGAAAATACTTTGTATATTCGACCATTCGAAAATCAAAATACTGTCTCTTTAAAAAACTTCGACTTCGACACTTCGCCACCTTAAATCTGCCGAATTGCTATGTTAGCCTATGGGGACCTCCTAGAACCTATAGCCTACATTTGGCTAAGTTTTTAGAAGTCAAAGTTTTTTTTTTTTTTGAAAATCGTTCGATCGATCAATTAAATTCTACAATCGATCGAACAATTGTTGAAAACAGCTAAATTTAAACAACAAAAAACTTTGACTATCGAATTTTTCAATTAGATTGTTGAATTTCGAAGTTTTAGCACTTCGAAATTCGACCCTTGATAAATCTGCCCCTTATAGTAAGGAACATACCCACTAGTGTGTAATGTATGACATTTTTAAATGAGAATTGAACCCAGAATATAAATTGTTTAATATAGAACAACTACTAGCAATGCAATGCAAATCCCATTGACATTTCTGGAGTAATATATTTGATTTATCAGTTTGTTGACTGGAGATGAGGTTGATTTCCTCCAGAGGACAATACCTTGCTGATTGATAGAGGACATTGTAACTCCTCACTGTACCCAGTAGGCCAACTGCTTTTATAAAGTTCACAGTACTGCAAGGTTAGTTTTAACAGCCTTATGCAATTTGTAATGTCACCATAACATGGAAATGCTTTTAACTGGAGAATGCCTATGTTTGCACTTTATATATTTAGATTTATCATCTATGTAAATGCAAAAATCATTTACTCTCATCTTTGCAAGTTTAGGGCTATAGTACATATATAGTACTGTTGTGATTTCAAGCTTTAGCATTTGATATTATGACCAGAGGTAAATAGTTAGGGACCACCATATGGGTTTTACCTTGACGTGGTATGGTGGCTTATCAATCTTATGATCATAATTTTGTAACTAAAAAACCCCTGTCTTTGTAAATACATGCATCTGCATAGATTACTGATAGGACAGGGACCAGGGAATGTGCATTGATCAATTTCTTTCTTTTTCTCTATGTCCTGTGGACTATTAGGTGCTTGGTGAATTTAGTGGTGGCCATCTTTATGTGAATTACTGGCAATTGTAGTTGGAGGAGCAAACTCTCCAGGAAACTATTGTAGATATCTAGGTATTGGTTGATCCACTGTCAATTGGAATCTTGCCATTATCTTTTTCAGTTTCTCTAGGAGGTTGTTCTCCCAGTTTTCACTTTGTCAGTTGTAACAGGTACTGCTCTCAGTGTGGCTGCCTTTTGTTGCTTCATCAGCTAGCACTCATCAAGGTTAATCCATGTTTGGCAATGGCCAGCAGCCATTGAGAGTTAACAGCAGAGCCCATAGCAACGCTGTGCACCTGTCACTTTAAATTATAAATGGTGCTCTCTGACATCAGTATGAGCTGTTTATAAAGATAAAAATGTACAGTTTGGTCAGTAGTAAAATGACCTGATCTATATTTTACAAAATTAGAAGCAGTGTAAATCAAAAGAACAAATCGGCATAAAAAAGATCCAGGTGTATTTTAGTTCTATTGTCATTTCAAGAGATTTCTGTAAATTCTTTATAGTATATACTAAATAGGTTCTTTTTTCTAGAAATGTTGCATAATTCAGTATTCCCTACCATGTCTCTAAAGACTGTAAAAAGCTCTGGTCTTTCAGCTTTAATGGAACCACTCAAATGCAGATACCCCACGTATTCCAATAAAGAACTGTATGTAGAATTTAAGGCAAGATTAAATAATTTTCTAAGAAGGTAGAATACATCAACATTATAAAGTCTCAGACCAATTTCATGCTATGTATTTTTTTGTGTATGTGTGTTAAAAGTAAATGTTTTCTAAACAGCTCACACGCGGAGATTTTGGCTAACTCCCTTTGTGTTAATTTCCAGAGACCTTGCAAATACCATTTGCACTAACAGCAGCAAACATAACAACAATATGGTAATGGAAGATAACATACAGCTAAAATTAGATGTGCAAAAACTATAACTTAGAAAAGCTGTTATAAAACAGAGAGAAACTGGAACAGGTCCAGCAAATGCATAGGATCTACAGCAGGCTATTTAAGTCTATTGCTGGCTGTGGTGTATTTATAAACCATGGAAAGCTGTTTTATATTCCTTTGCCTCCAGCAGGTACAATCTCATGAAACACTGTTTAAGGATCAGGGAGAGGGAATAAAACACAAGAACTACCAACTATAACTGGGGCTGATCTTGTAACAATAGGTTACATTAATTAAATTGTGCTTAAAGAACTTAAAGTGTATCATTATTTTCACAGCCTTATGACATTTTGCAAGTGGAATACTTGAATGCAAACAGATTAGGTATTTGTAAGTGGATGTTTACACGCTTTGAAAAATCTAAAAATCCATCTCAAGCCATTCATACTGTGATTTAGGTGGAAAAATTATATTACTCCTAATTGCTGTTGAATTAGAAAATTGGGTAGGTCAAAATGGTTTGCAGGTGGGCTGCAATGGTTTACATACATTTACTGTGCTTATATGGAATATGGAATAGCTATAAGAGTTGGCAGGATTCGTAGACCAGAAAAAAAACCTTTACTACAAACATGGAGACATTCATGCACCACAACAGGATTGTACAACTGGATGCCAATGGTCTGGATTTGGACCTCAAACTGATTTTATGGTCCTCAGTCAACCCAAGATCTCTATAGACCTCTCTGTATGACTTCATTGTTTTGTAATAATCCACCTCCCAAACGTAAATGGCTTAGAACATTTAAAATCTTGTACACCTCCCTTCATCCTTTGAAGTTTGGTTGTGCACGACAAAAAACATTGAAGAATGTGCATACAGAAAAACATAGACACAAAAGATATACAGAAAGGCATGGATAAAGAAGACTTTAGCTCATAGCAGTGATACAACGGGGAAGTACAAGAGGGGGACCCTTCCATGGCAGTGTGCAAGCTCAAAAATGCACAAATTAAACCAATGTTTATGTTCCATAAAAATATGCCAATATTCCCATTTTAAAAGGTAAGTTTTATTGTTTTAAACACGTAAAACAAGACATAACAGCACATCTCGTATGCATTACATGAAATCAGACATGAATTACCAGTCGATAGAGTATTGTAACAGTAAGAACCCTGTATTGGGGTCAATTGGACACTCTTAGAAGTATTCTTTATGAATTATTTTTGAGCCACCATTTGCTCCAAACTAAATTGTGAAGTTGCTTAATTGTCTTATGTAGGGGTACACCTAGGTTACCCTAATTCAGGGATCGGATCTATATCACACCACGGCCCCCAGACCTTGTCAAATTTGGTGGGTGAACCTCTAATTTCATATGTAAGTTTGAAAAGTGGGACAGCATTGTTGACCAACTGCTTCCATACTCTGAGGGAGGGTGGAGAACTACCCATCCAGTGCATTGCCACTGTTTTCTTTGCATAGAATAATAGGATACGTGACCGTAGCCTGGCATGTTTGGAAGGGATTATAGCTTCTACAACCCCCAGGAGACAGATAGCTGGTGTTATTACCCTTGGGAAATCTAAATTATCTGCCAGGTAAGTTACAACTTGGGACCAGAAGGTAAAAATTTGTGGACATTCCCATATCAGATGGAAAAAGTCAGCTGCTGGTTCCCGACATCTTGGGCAAAAGTCATCAGGGGTTCGCCCCATTTGTCTAAGTCGGGTGGGAGTTACATAAAGATGGTGTATTGTCTCATATTGTATTAGCCTATCTTTAAGTGATATGAGACAGGAATATGCACTGCTTGTCGCCTCATCCCAGTCGTCTTGTTCAAGGTCTGGAATCTTACCAGACCACCATTCCTGTGCTGCTCGGAAGGGTTTGGGGCCTGTCAGAAGCAGGTTTTGGTACAGTCGGGATACCATCTTGGAGGAATTGGAGTCGTGGAGAATTTCTTCTATGCCGAGGGAAGTGAGTTGGGGATTAAGAGTGTCAAATTGAGAGCGGAAGGCATATCTGAGTTGCAAATATTTAAAAAATGGAACATGACCTGATTGGCATTTTTGCTGGAGTGTGAGATAAGTGGGAAAGGTCAAATTATCCAAAAGATCCCCCAAGCATTTGATGGTCTGATTAGGCCAAAAGATAAAGTCTTGCAAGTCCCGCAAATGCGGCAGGAACGAATTCCCCCACAAGGGGAGGTATCTGGATAAAATGGGTGGGGAGTACCTTAGGAGTTTAAGGGCCAACATCCAGGTTTTATGTGGTGTAGTAAGGGTTGTAGGTAGTGGTGCTAAATCTTTTAGGGAGCGATATGGGAAGTTGCGCAGTCCCTCCCAAGAGGATATCAAAAGCGCCTGGAGTTGCGAGTTAGGGTTATAGGGGTCTGGATTAAAGCATCAGTGGAGGTAGTATATCTGCGAAGCTAGGTAATATAGATAGAAGTTTGGGAAGGACAGTCCTCCCTCCTCCCGTGGAGCACATAATTTGGCCCAGGCTATTCTAGGTGTTTTATTGTTCCATAGGAACGGGATTAGAAGTTGATTAAATTTTTTGAAAAACATTTTCGGAATGTGGACCGGGGCATGATGGAATACATATAATAACTTGGGGAGAATAATCATTTTGACAATGTTAACCCTTCCCCAAAGGGTTAAGGGTAATTTAGTCCAGTGGATTAGGGTTTGTGATAATTTGGTAAGTATTGGGTCCAGGTTTAATGTTAAATATTTAGTGATATCCGCATGGATAGTGACCCCTAAATATGTGAACTGATTGGCCCACTTCAAGGGAAATCCAGATGGTAGATGTTGAGGTTGTTTAGGGTCTATCGGGAATAGAACAGATTTCTCCCAGTTGATCCGCAAGCCTGAAAAAAGGCCAAATTGGTTGACTACATGAAGCAGCTCGGAGAGGGAATTGTTAGGATCAGCCAAATATACTAAGATATCATCAGCATACAGAGAAATCTTTTCTTGTAGGGTGGATAGGGTTAAACCTTTGATTTGGGGGGATTGTCTAATTATGATCGCCAATGGCTCAATTGCCAAGGCAAATAGCACTGGAGAGAGGGGGCACCCTTGCCTTGTTCCTCTAGTTAGTGGTATTATGTTTGTTTAAGGAATGATCCCATCCACTCTTAAAGGCATTAACAGAATCAGCCATCGCAACAGGGGAGGGATTTTTGCGCCTAGCGGGTTGAATTCTCTTTTAAGGTCAACTTGCTTTACACTAGACTCTGTGCTATTTTTGTGTTTTTCCTCACTCTGTCACATTGATGAGAATTTGTATTCATTTCATATTAGATATCATTATTTAATTATCATTATTTCATCTGGCTTATTTTATCTGAACATTAGCTACTATTACACCTAAGATCTCATTTACTAGATGCAAATTTGCACAGGTGCAGGAATATATAGCAAACCCATCATAGATCAGATGTTATTATTCTAACTGCACTGTGCTGATAATGGTTAATTGCTGATTGCAGAGCTTCATGTACAATGTGGAACCTTTAGCTACTGGTAGGGTCCTAGGAAATGGAGTTAAACAACAGCTAGGCTTGGCATTGCTCATGTGAATGCCACAAATATCAACATAGAATCCTGGATTTCGCACTTGTGCTTGGTGGGAAATATATTTCATGTGGCTGTTATGAGACATGCAAGTTGCGCCATATAAATAGAATTAACCGACCATCTCCATTCAAACATGAACGATAAATCAATACAGTTTTAAAGCAAGACTAAGGGGCACATTTACTAAGGGTCGAATATCGAGGGTTAATTTGACCATCGAAGTAAAATCTTTCGACTTTGAATATCGAAGTCGAAGTATTTACCGTATTTACTTCGAATCGAACGATCGAAGGAAAAATCGTTCGATTGAACAATTAAATCCTTTGTATCGAACTATTTGAAGGATTTTAATCCATCGATCGAACGATCTTCCTTTGATCAGAAATTGGCTTATAGGGAAGGTCCCCATAGGCTAACATTGGTGCTCGGTAGGTTTTAGGTGGGGAAGTAGGTAGTCAAAGTTTTTTTAAAGAGACAGTACTTCAACTATCGATTTTTGCTTCAAATCGTTAGTTTCGCAGTCAAATTCGTAGTTGAAGGTCGAAGTAGCCAATTAGATGGTCGAAGTAGCCAAAAAAAACTTCGAAATTCAAAGTTTTTTTCATTCTAATCCTTCACTCGAGCTTAGTAAATGTGCCCCTAAATCATGCTTTCAATAAGGGATTGGGATATTCTTCCATAGAAATTTTGCACAAGAACATTGCAATGTCTAGGCCTATCTAGCTCTTACCTAAGTGCTCAAAGGACGATGACTATGGATAATTAAAGGAAAAGGTGTATTCAGTGATACATTTCCTTTTGGGCTGTGTTGAACAATTCTGCCTCCGCAGGAAGGTCATCAAAATCATTCAACCAAGACCAAAGCTCAGATCAACTGCATTTAAATGATCAATGGCAATAATATTGTAAGGGGGTTATTTATCAAAATCCCAATTTTTCAGATTTTTTAAAATAAAAAAGTCAGACCAAACTAGAATCCACGATTGACCTTATTTATTATTAAAAAAACTTGATTTAAATGAATTATGGGAAAACTCAATATAATTGAGCAAAACCCCAAATCATAAAATTTTTTGGGAGATTTTTCTGGAATTTTTGTCAGAAAAACCAAAAAGGTCAGATTTTCTGGCCAATTCCAGCACAGACCACAGAAACTTACAAATAGGATCGGGACTTCTCCCGTTGACTTATATACAACTTCGGCAGGTCTGAGATGGCGGATTTTCTGATTCTGACTTTTTGCAGCAATCGGGGTATAATAAATTCCAAAAAAAAATTATTTATTTTTTTCCCACTGAAAATTCGGATTTTATAGCATTCGACTTTAATAAATAACCCCCCAAAATGTTTAGTCTCATTGTTTTCTCCCAGATGAATAAAAGAACCCACCCCCAGTGCCTAGCTTGGCAAGGCATATGTTTTTGCTGTTATTTGCCTTAAAGCAATAATGTCCTTGCCAAGGAACACTGGTCTGCTTCTGGTGAGAGAGAGAGTAGCCTGCAGCTGCATTGTTGAGCCCCAGTGTATCAATAATGCATTTAGTTGTGGAACAAATCCAAGGCAGCAAGTTGGCTGCAATATTCTTTATTGGGAAGCAGTGTTACACTCTGGTGTAACTCTGCTTCCCAATAAAGAATATTGCAGCCAACTTGCTGCCTTGGATTTGTTCCACAACTAACTGCATTATTGATATATTGATTTGGGATATCGAACACAGGATAACCCGTGGAACTAAACCAGCAAAGACTTTTGGTGAGCCGCACTTATTCCTTTATTTGCAGAGCCCCAGTGTAGCCACAAACACCCCCAGGCAAATAGCTCCACTGAAGAACACCAGTGATTTTTTTTCTTAGAAAACAAAGGGGCATATGCCTCTTAGACAAGTTAAAGGACCAGTAACATCAAAAATCTTTTAAAAAATAAATGTTGTTAGTATATGAGAAAAAAAAAACACCAACACATATTACACTTTAAAAAGTCTTTATTTAGAAATAGCTTACCGAAACTCTGCTTGTGCTCCTCTTCCGAAATGGCGTCAGTCTTCTAAATAAAGACAATTTCAAGAGAGATTGCTGTATTCCTCAAAAACCACAAGGTTTTGAGGGGTAATTAAACAGATAAAATATATATAGTGCAGTATTTCAAAATAAATGATGATATTTTTAGTGAACTTGCTATGTTCAATTTTAACCACATGTGAATAAAAAATCATGCACCGCCATCAGGAGTTAATATTTAACCAGTGTAAAAGTACGTAATTTAAGTGGTGCTAGAGGTATTTCGGCTATAGTCCTTATTTATATATCCAAGTTTTGACACCCGGGATGTTTAGAGTTATAGTTGCACAGAAGCCCACACTCTGATCCTAGTGTGTCTGGCAGGTGTTTATACTTACAAGAAGTAAGTTGATACAGGCATATGTAATTTGAGCGTCTCAGTCCGCTTTCATTCTTCTTAAAACTTTAGTGGGTAAAAAGGAAGTAACGTGTGGAAGCGTTATAAAAATTCTAATAAATAATTCAAAATTGCACTCACAAGCATTCCTCCAATAAAATCGCTTTAAAACCAATGAAGATAAACAAACCTACAGCAAAATGAAAGAGGAAGAGAATTTCAGTATGTGTTTTATGACACAATATAATCCGAAAGCAATAGAAATAAAGAAAATAGTGGAAAAACTTTGGCATGTTCTGAGTTTGGACAAAGAACTGGAAACAATACTCCCCAAGAAATCAAAAGTTATCTTTCAAAAAGCCCCAAACTTAAGACAAAAATTGGTTCATAGCTGTAGTAACAGAGTGGACAAGAAAAGAGGAAAGGATGTATACAAGGGTATACATTTTAACCTTAGGGCTTTTTTAACAGGATGATTTTTTGTTATGAAATATCAGAAATAGGATGTATTTTGTGCAACAATGTTTATGGAATGCATCTGTGTATGGGGATCTTTGCAAAGGATAGATGCTTTTCTGTGGACAATAAACTTTTCTGGACTTCGCTCATTTGGATGAAGCCATTCAGCGAAACGCGTCAGCGATAGGACGAGAGTGTCGAAGAACTAATTGTTTTCTAAATAAAGACTTTGTGATTTTTAAGTTTAATATGTGTTGGTGTTTTTTTTACATACTATACTAACAAATTTTTTTTGATGTTACTGATCCTTTAAAGGGCATGTAAAGTCTAAAATAGAATAAGGCTAGAAATGCTGTATTTTGTATACTAAATATAAACATGAACTTACTACACCACAAGCCTAATCAAACAAATAATTTATGCTTTCAAAGTTGGCTACAGGGGAGCACCATCTTGTAACTTTGTTAAACATCTTTGCAAGACTAAGACTGTGCACATGCTCAGTGTGGTCTGGGCTGCTTAGGGATCGTCATAAACAAAGCTGCTTGAGTTCTGCATGGCTGGGAAGTAAGGCGGGGCTCCCCCTGCTGTTCATAAGTATGATTGTTTCCCTGCTCAGCAGTTAGGGACCATCTGACAATTCCTATCCACAGCAGTAAATGAAGGGAGAATTTCACTGCATACAGTCAGGTTTCTTAAAAAAAGGTACACCTTTTTTAATTAAAGTATATTGAACATAGGTTTCTTTTTCATTAAAGAAAGTAAAAATGGGATTTTATTTTTTAGCCTTTACATGCCCTTTAAAGGCATCATCTGGCAGAGCAACCTTACTGTCTTTACTGTAAAGAACCACCTATGCTCAAAGATTAAAGGAAGGTCTTTGAAACTTTTGCCTGTGCTAAATGCAAATTTAGGGAGAAAGCGGGAACTAAATACGTTGATAAAGTCTTGGTGTAGGAAGGAAGGGTTTGGGTTCCTAGAGCACTGTGCTGATTTTTCTTTGGGGTACAATTTATATAGTTAATTGAAAAAAGTATCTGGTAAACTATTATAAAAAGTCAAACTTTTTTATTAAGTTAACATAATAAAAAATGGTACATACTGATACTCAAATAATCCCCCTTACTCATTTCGTTCCCTCCGGTACTAGGTGCAAAAGACACCTATGACTAAGTACCAAAGGGTACAAAATACGTAAGGTGGATTATCTGCGGGTCAGTATGTACCATTTTTTATTATGTTACCTTAATAAAAATTTTAGACTTTTTATAATTAGTGGTTTACGGAATACTTTCTTCAGTTAACTATTTGAGAGTGCCTTGGGAACTGGGGCAAAATCCTGGAACTCCTATTGCCCTGTGTGGACTGGTAAACCAGATTCCCCCTACATCAAGGTAATTTTTCCTGTACAATTTATATAGTCATGACGGATTGCACCTAACGTCTGCTGTGCTAGGGGAAAGATTTGCTAAGAGGTAGAATTAGTGTTTAAACTAGGTAAGGGGGGGTTAGCCAGAGTATTATGGTAAAGGTAAGGTAGACTGGGCAGTGAGATTAGTAAGGGGTCATGGGGGAGGACTGAGGGGAACATACAGTTTAGCAGCTGGGGAGATCCCTCTGTTACAAGAATAACAGACTCATAGTAACTTTAAATATAATTCTCCATTAAATAATGTAAATATCAGAGCTAAAAGTAGTAACCTCCACTGTATTCTGGCAAATGCCAATTTTCAGGCAAAATGGGAGCGCTAAAGTAATTGCATGCACTAAAAACTATGATATAATTGGTATCACTGAGACCTGGCAGGATGAAACATGTGACTGGGCTATGAAATGGCTACACGCTTTTTCGAATGGTGGAGGGCCAATAATGGAAACCACTGTTGGCCACTCCCTGTTTTTTAAACCGCACCCACTTTAAACCACACCTATGTTACCACAAGAGTATGTACACATTAATTGTGGTAGCACACCAAAAAAACCAAATGATTGGTGCCCACTGCAGGGATATCCCTTATCACTCATATGTGAAAAAAGTTTAAGACATACCCTTAAATCCATATGCCTCTTCTTCCCCTTGGATAACACATCACCCCCAGCACATGATTAAACACCTAAGGGGCCCCTAACATCCCTAACATAATTTATTTTCAAATGCTAACAAACCCCCAGAACAAATACCAGGCTTATGTTCCACAGGCAGAGCAGGGCACACACAGTCAGAGCTGGGCACACGCAGGCAGAGCAGGGCGGACACAGGGAGCATATGGAAGGCAGAACAGAGCAAGAGACAGGGAAACCTATTAGGACCACTCTAAGATGTACTACATACAGTGACACAGTGCAGGTGCCCCATTAGCATTTTGTATAAAGTGTGAACAGGTGAACAATGTGGGCAGTTTCAGTCTAGGTCTCAGGTGTGAATAGTACAGGGCTATAGGGGTGTGAACAATAGAGGTGTCAAAGGTGTGAATAATGCAGGGAGATTACAGGATTGAATAATACAGGGGATTAGTCTGAATTTAAGGTTTTAACAATGCAGGGGCCAGTTAATCTCTGTAGTGATACCATTTAAAGTTTAGACATGGTAAACAAACACAGCAGGTAGGTGGGAGGCCACACAAGGGGGGTTGGGGGCCGCAGTTGGACATTCCTGCTCTAAAGCATGACAACTTTTATTTCAGCTCCTTCAAGAACATAATAGGAATAATTCTCTTTTGGGCCTGGTAATAACTAATAATAATGAACTCATCTCTATCATTAGTGTGGGCGAGCATGTCGGGAATAGTGATCATAACATGGTCTCCTTTGAGATTATGTTACAGAAACAACTTTATGAGGGAGTAACTAAAACACTATATCATAGATGTGCGAACTTTCACAGGGTTAAACACAGAAGAAAAATGGGAAGTCTTTAAAATGCTGCTTAATATACATGTCAATATATTCTCCTTGCAAACAAGGGACGTCATCGTAAAGCAACACCCTTGTCGTGTGACAGAAGTGGTAGTGTTGAGATTGATAAGAAAATATGTGCTTTTACGGCTTTCCAATTAGCCACATATAAGGAGGCTAATACAAATGTAAAGCATACAAAAAAGATCAGATGAGCTAAAATCGATATGGAAAAGGGTATTGCAGCAAGCAGTAAAATGAACTAAAATGTATCTAGCTCTGTGATTACCGAACCTCTACTTCATTTTTCAGGATTCATTGACTGGTGAATTGCTAATGTGGTGCCGCTATTCAAAAAAGGAACCCTTTCTCAGCCTCAAAACTATAGGCCAGTTAGTTTGACATCAGTGGTAAGAAAGCTTTTCAAAGGGGTACTTGGGGGCCGATTCATCAAGCTCGAGTGAAGGATTCGAAGTAAAAAAACTTCGAATTTCGAAGTGTTTTTTGGGCTACTTCGACCATCGAATGGGCTACTTCGACCTTCGACTACGACTTCGAATCGAAGGATTCGAACTAAAAAATCGCTCGACTATTCGACCATTCGATAGTCGAAGTACTGCCTCTTTAAAAAAAACTTCGACCCCCTACTTCGGCAGCTAAAAGCTACCGAAGTCAATTTTAGCCTATGGGGAAGGTCCCCATAGGCTTGCCTAAGTTTTTTTGATCGAAGGATATTCCTTCGATCGTTGGATTAAAATCCTTCGAATCGTTCGATTCGAAGGATTTAATCGTTCGATCGAAGGAATAATTCTTTGATCGTTCGATCGTAGCATTTGCGCTAAATCCTTCGACTTCGATATTCGAAGTCAAAGGATTTTAGTTCCTAGTCGAATATCGAGGGTTAATTATCCCTCGATATTCGACCCTTGATGAATCGGCCCCTAAGTGATGAAATACTTGCCTTCATTGCAAATCATAATACTATGAGTTTGTGCCAGCATAGTTGTATGCATAACCAATCTTGCCAAACAAATTTAATTTTCTTTTATGCATAGTTGTATGTATAGTTTATATAAACAAACTGCTGTGTAGCCATGGGGGCAGACATTCAAAGCTGAAAAAGGAGAAAAGGTGCAGGATACACAACAGGTAACAGATAAGCTCTGTAGTATACAATGGGATTCTTCAGAATTTATGTTATCCACTGTATCACGTGCTTGAAAGGCTGTCCCCATGGCTACACAGCAGCTTCTTTATATAAACTATAATATAGTTTCTGAAGCAAACACACCATTTAAACCAGTGCAGATCAACACTACATTATATTGTAATTTTTTTTAAATCACTTTTATTTTTTGGTGTTACTGTTCCTTTAGGAAGGATATAAATGAGCTGGAGAGAGTGCAGAGACTAAGTGCAACTAAACTGGTTAAGGTGATGGAAGATTTGAATTATGAGAGAAGATTGTTTAGGTTATTTTCTTGTTATGAGGGAAGATTGTTGAGGTTGTTTTCTCTGAAGAAAAAAATGCTTGCGAGGGGACATGATTACACTTTATAAGTACATTAGAAGGCATGTTTCCTTAAAATGAATCATCAGACTAGAGGCATCCCTTTAGACAATATAGCTGTTTTTTTACCGTGAGGTTGTGGAATGCACTGCCAGATGATGTTGTGATGCTGATTCTTTCAACACCTTAAAGGAAAACTATACCCCCCAAACAATGTAGGTCTCTATAAAAAGATATTGCATAAAACAGCTCATGTGTAAAACCCTGCTTCATGTAAATAAACCATTTTCATAATAAAATACTTTTCTAGTAGTCTGTGCCATTGGGTAATCATAAATAGAAAATTGCCATTTTAAAAAATAAGGGCCGACCCCTGGGATCATACGATTCACTGTGTACACAAACATAACAACAAACCATACTTGTTAGGTCACATGAGCCAATTAACAGACAGAGTTGTGTCTTTTGCTTCAACACTTCTTCCTGTTACAGTTAGAGTTGTAGTATTTCTGGTCAGGTGATCTCTGAGGCAGCACATAGACCATCGCGAAATGGTGGCTCAAGGCAAGAGATGTAAAAGGGCAATATCTACTTAAATATATATTCCAGCTTGATAAGATTCTTTAAAATGCCACTTAATATGATATAAACTATCTGTTGCTTAAGTATTCATTTTGAGGGTATAGTTTTCCTTTAAAGAGGGGCTTGGATGATTTCTTGGACAGGCATAATATCAAAGGCTATAGTGACACTAAAATCTGCAATTAATGTAGATATTGGTATATATAGTTTCAGTGGGTGTGTGTAGGTATGTGAGATGAATCTCTTTTGGAGGAGTTGAACTTTAAACCTTTTTTCAACCCAACTTAACTATCTAGCTATGTAGCCATGCTGTTTCAAATAAAAGTTAAGTTCTTTAAGTCTAAAGTCTGGTTCACTAATAGAGATGGGCGAATTTGCGCGATTCGCCGCCAGCAAAAAAAATTAGCGAAACACCGGCATCAAAAACATTTCGGAAAAAAACGGACGCCGGCGTCAAAAACAAGAAGCCGGCGCCGTTTCGCAAATTTTTCGCTGTTTTGCAAATTTCGGCGGAAATTCACAAATTTTTCTGCGAAGCAAAACGGCGCAAATTCGCCCATCACTATTCACTAAAGATGTCATATTATCTCTCTATTATTATCGCTCTATAATGTCCTCTAATATACTTGTAATCACGAGTAGTCATGTTTCACCATTTATCTGCACTTGCTCATTAAATTTGTTGTTCAGGACTGTGCCCAAGACTGCACTGCATTCCAGGGCCCCCAAAAAAAGAAAAATATGTTTTCTTTCCTTTGGTTAATGTTCTTTTTTATGCATGACAGCACTTTATTTGCTTCAATAGCCATTGAATGGCACTACCTAGAGCTACACCGCTTGTTATCCTCAAAACTCTCCGTTTACTTCTCAATTAAAGGAACAGTAAAACCAAAAATGTAAAGTGTTTTAAAGTACTTAAAATCTGTACTTAAAATATGTACTGTTCCCTGCACTGGTAAAACTGGTGAGTTTGCTTCAGAAACATTACTATAGTTTATATAAACAAACTGCTGTGTTGCTTGTGGACAGCCATTCAAGCACAGGATTTACAGTAGATAACAGATAAGTTCTGAGTAATCCTACTGTATACTGCAGAGTTTATTGGTTACCTGCTGTGTATCCTGTACTTTTTTCAGTTTTAAAAAACCCCCATGGCTACACAGAAATTTGTTTATGTAAGCTATTGTAGAGTTTATGAAGCAAATACACCAGTTTTACCACTGCAGATCAAGAATTCATTATATTGTCATTACTTTCAAACATTTCATTTTTTGGTGTTACTGTTCCTTTAATGAAACCTCCAACACACTACCATTTAGTGCGTAACTTGCATTTATGTTCTCTTACCAATGTGCATAACATTGTATTTATCAACATCTGACCTCATTTGTTAGTTTTCTGTTCAGTTTTCCAGTTCTGCATGGTGGTAGCATACTGCATGGAACTGTAAGGTACCACTGGGCGCAGTTAAGCCTTCGCCTGTGCGCAGGCGCAGGGGTGTACAGGGTTCTGTACATTCTCTGCGCTTGTTGCCTATGCGCACGTTTTTGCACGGGCGCGCACGACCATTTATGCGGACGCGATAAGACGCGGGCGCGTAATGTTTGATGCTCAGCGTCATCACGCTGAGAAAAAATCCCGAATTGAATTTTTGGGATTCCTGGTTTCTGACCAAGGATTCAAGATGGATCTCAAGAAGGTGGAAGCAATTATTAACTGGCCTCCTCCAGTGGATCGTAAAGGGGTTCAACGTTTTGTTGGGTTCGCTAACTTTTATAGAAGATTTATAAAAAAAAATTCTGCTATCATCAAACCTCTTACTGATCTCACAAGTATTAAAGTTAAATTTGCTTGGTCTTCAATTGCACAGCAAGCTTTTGAACATCTAAAGAAGCTTTTTACATCTGCCCCTATTCTGGTACATTCAAATGCTACTACACCTAATTCTCGACGTGGACGCCTCAGAAGTCGCCATTGGAGCAATTCTTTCACAACGTGCTGGTCCTAAAGATGTGTTACATCCAGTAGCTTTCTTTTCTAAACAATTAAGCCCCACGAAAAGAAACTGCGATGTAGGGGATCGCGAACTATTGGCTTCTTTTGGAAGGAGCTTTCCATCCTATTATCATTTTTACGGACCATAAAAATTTAGAATATCTTCGAACAGCGAGATGGGCACTTTTCTTTTCTCGTTTTCAGTTACATATTACTTATAAACCTGGGTCGAAGAATACGAAGGCCGATGCTCTCTCCAGGGTATTTCCGGTGGAAAAGGTTGCTATGGTTACAGACACTATTCTTCAGTCTGGGCACTTTTTACTTCTTCAATCCTCTTTTGTTGAAAATTTAAAGAGAATTCCTCAGTCCATAACAGACTATCCTGGTGCTGAAAATTTTCTTTTTCAAGATAATCTTTTGTTGCAGAATAACAGATTGGTTGTACCATCAAGTCTTCGATTGGAAGCCCTTAAACTAATACATGATCATCTATTGGCGGGGCATACTGGAATTCGAAAGACTCTAGATTTGGCAAGACATTTCTTTTGGTGGCCTTCTTTAATTAAATAGTGTATCTCTTATGTTCGTTCCTGCGAGTCTTGTGCTAGATCCAAGTCATCTTGCAGCAAACCTGTAGGGTTGCTTTGCCCTTTGCCCCCACCTGAGAGACCGTGGAGTTCCATTTCTATGGATTTCATCATGGAGCAACCTCCGTCCAACAATTGTAATACCATCTTCGTGGTTGTGGATCGTCTTACTAAACTTGCACATTTTATTCCACTTCCTCGGTTACCCTCTGCAGCAGCTACTACAGACGTATTTATCAAGGAGATTGTTAGGTTGCACGGATTACCCAAGGAAATTATTTCCGATCGGGGCACTCAGTTCACCTCAAGATTTTGGACTGCCTTATGCAAAGCTCTTGGTATTGTTTTGTCCAGATCCTCTGCATATCATCCTCAGACTAATGGACAAACGGAGAGGACGAATCAGACTCTTGAACAATATATTTGTACCTTTTCTACATATCTACAAGATAATTGGGTATCTCTACTTCCTTGTGCAGAGTTTTGCTATAATAATTCAATACATTCATCCACCGGTCAAACTCTTTTTTTCTCTAATCTTGGTTTTCATCCCATGATGTTTCCTGATATTTTCCCTGAGGTGACCCTTCCTTCTTTAAAAGATCATCTTGGATTCTTAAAAGAGAATACAAAGCATCTCAAAGAACACATTATTAAAGCTCAACAGAACGGATAAGACGCGGGCGCGTAATGTTTGACGCTCAGCGTCATCACGCTGTGCCCTAACGCTTTGGCACCAAAATAGTCCCTTTAAATAGGCGTCTGTGGAAACAAACAGTGCTTGGTTATTTCCTTGCTTGTGATTCCCACTTGTGATTTGACTTGCTTGATATTCTGATTTTCTGTGTTTGACCTTGGCCCGTTCCTGACTTCGTTGATCTCTGCCTGCCTACCGACCTCTGCCTGCTTCCGACTACGCCTGCCTGCAGTCTGTCTGAGGACTTCAGCCTGTCCATCTCTTCACTGAAGTTCAATTCGATTGGCTGTTACACTTAAGCAGTTTTAACTGCTTGAACTCTTCTAGTAATTGGCTCTAACACTCCTGACAGGAACATATAGCTTTGTACAATAGAAACAGTACTCACAATGTCCACCTCTAGGACATTAAAGCAATACTGTCATGGGAAAAATGTTCTTTTCAAAACACATTAGTTAATAGTGCTACTCCAACAGAATTCTGCTCTGAAATCCATTTCTCAAAAGAGCAAACTTTAATTTAATTTAATTTTGAAATCTGACATGGGGCTGGACATATTGCCAGTTTTCCAGCTGCCCCTAGTCATGTGACTTGTGCTCTGATAAACTTCAGTCACTCTTTACTGCTGTACTGCAAGTTGGAGTGATATCACCCCCTCCCTTCTCTCCCAGCAGCCTAACAACAGAACAATGGGAAGGTAACCAGATAGCAGCTCCCTAACACAAGATAACAGCTCGCTGGGAGATCTAAGAACAGCACTTAAAATTCAAGTCCCACTGCGACACATTCAGTTAAAAATCATGACAGAATCCCTTTAATAAACAAGTTAAAAAGAAAAGGGCCAAGTACAGAGCCCTATGGTAGTTCGATAATATTATTGGTCCAATCAGAAAATGTTCCATTTACTACCACTTTGTAATCTATTCTTTAGCCAGTTCTCTGTCGAAGTACAAACATTTTAGATAAAAATATTGTGCATGGTCCACAGCAAAAATAAACATGACCAAAATTTTCTTGTTAAAACAGCAACAATTAAAAGCAAAAATAGTGATCTCCATTAGTGACAGTTGTACGCCCTTAGTTTCTTGTGCTGCAAGTGATAAGCAGTTTATTTTCATACTTGAGGAACTGTTGCTTTGACAAATCAAAAGCAAAAATCTATAGGCCTGCAAATAAAAAATCACTAGTGAAAAATGTCTATTACAGACAAAGAATAAACAGTCTCTAATGTGATTGTGAAAGCCTGTTTTGGGCCAGACAGGACTGCATCATTGAAAAATGTTGTAGACATCATTGATGGGAACCATGCCAAACAGTTTTCATATATTCATAAACACAACACTTTGGTTAATGCTGCACAAGGCCTCACATTCATCTCAGTGCTGAAAATGCATCATTTTCTCACCTCCTAAATCAACGGAAATTATTCTGCAATGATATTCCAGTTCAAAATCAACTTTGCCTCTGGGTTTGTTACATTATGGCTGAACATCTATTGCCATGTGCAATCAATAAGCAATCTATACTTTTTGTTATTTCTTGAGTTAAACAGTGCAAACTGGGAAACTGAAGCTACTTTGTTTGATTCTTGCAATGTAGCTAATTAGATTGCTAGTGCACAGATAAACCGCCTGCATAATGGACTCTAAGCCAAAACAGAAACAAAAAAGGGCGGAAAATAGAAATAGCGCTCAGTACTATGAGCATTATTATTTCCTTTCAATCTTTGGAATCAAATATATTAATACTTATTTCTGGATGTTTGTATAGTGTGCACATTTGCTACATAAGCCAAACTGACTGAGCTCATGTCAAAAAAGGGGGTTCTATTTTCCCTTTGATATGTAGGTAAAACAGCATGAAAGCAAAAATATGCTCTGCTATTGCTTTATAATAAAGATAACTTTAAAATATGCATTTAATTAAAATATGTATTTTTTAAAAAGTTGTATATAGGCATATAATGTCCCTTTAATTCGGGACAAGGCACTAACCTCTATACTGTCATAAGCACTTTTCCTATAGTGCAAATACTTTCAATTTGCTTCACATGGTGGCTAGATACTCTCCAAATATGGTCCCAGTGACTCTCTTTGCAGGTGGAGCTGCTAGTTATAACTCTACACCACCCTTTGTTTTATTGACAACAAGGTAAGGATGAACAGTGCCGGACTGGGATGCCAGGGGCCCACCAGAAAACCTTAGGCTGAGGGCCCACTTTCCAAACTATTATACCTCTTCTCTTCACTCAACCTCTTTATTCTCCTAGTCTCTTTTCTCTACATACTATATGCTATTCTTCCATTATTAAGCCTCTTTGTTACCATGAAATAGGCCAAATGTTTAGAAGCAAGAGGCCCACTGACACCTGGGCCCTCCGGGAGTTTTCCTGGTATCCCGGTTGGCCAGTCCGACACTGAGGATGAGCACAAATAGCCACTACTGTCTGAATGACATACCTCTGCAGCCCAGAGAACCAGCCATAGTTGAAGGGCATGTAAAGGCAAAAAAATAAAATCCCATTTTTATTTTTTTAATGAAAAAGAAACCTATCTCCAATATACTTTAATTAACAAATGTCTACCGTTTTTATAAGAAACCTGACTGTATGCAGTGAAATTCGCCCTTCATTTACTGCTGTGGATAGGAATTGTCAGATGGTCCCTAACTGCTGTGCAGGGAAACAATCATACTTATGAACAGCAGGGGGAGCCCCCGCCTTACTTCCCAGCCATGCAGAACTCAAGCAGCTTTGTTTATGATGATCCCTAAGCAGCCCAGACCACACTGAGCATGTGCACAGTCTTAGTCTTGCAAAGATGTATAACAAAGTTACAAGATGGTGACCCCCTGTAGCCAACTTTGAAAGCATAAATTATTTGTTTGATTAGGCTTGTGGTGCAGTAAGTTCATGTTTATATTTAGTATACAAAATACAGCATTTCTAGCCTTATTCTGTTTTAGACTTTACATGCCCTTTAAGAGGGGTTGGATGATTTCTTGAACAAGCATACTATCCAAGGCTATAGTGATCTTAGAATCTACAGTTAAATATCGGTTTATACAGTTTACATATGTGAGTGTAGAGGAAGGTCTGTATAAGTATGTGAACATATGTGCACCGGGGTTCATTTGGAGGTATTGAATCTTTTTTTTCAACCCAAATTAACTATGTAACTATGTAATACAGCATTTTTTAAACCTATGGCCATAATATTTAATTTCTGCAATAAAACATTATTTGACTTTCAACTGATTGTTGAGTTGGTGTGCTAAAAATACATGTATGTTTATTTTCTATATGCAAACATGAGGCATTTGGACTTGCAGTACATTTATTTGGAAAGCTCTAAAGAGCCACAGGGCTAAAGAGTGTGCTTACACAATGCCAAGTGATGAATCTAAATCAAGTCCCTCCAAAGCAATATTTTTCCACATCACTGTGATACCTCTTCATGTCATTTCAAAGAAATATAAAAAAGCAGCCAAAGACGCCGTTCACTTGGCACTTTTCTCAGTGGAAAAACGCAATGTCCTCACCCACAGCAAGATCTATAAAATATATATATATTTCATAGAGAATCAATAAAGGCTAAAGAGATATTTGCAGGAAACAACCACGGGTTTGAGAAAAGCTCACAGAATGAATAGCGACAAATAAGTCTGATCTTTCTTCAAGTGAACTGCAATACAAACTCATCAAAAGTTGTAGTACCAAAAACGCTATCCATTTAAAAGAGAGAAACTATAACAACAATGAAGGAAATATGTTTAAAGTGCACCTGTTACCTCTAAGAACTTCCTAGGAAAACATATAATCATGTCGTTCACCAGTTATTTGCTTTCTAATCTCTAATGTTGGTAGGGTCTCATACACAAAGTGAGGGTGAAGTGCTAGGGGCAAAATAGGCACCTGAAAAACACTTTTCCTTGTACTACAACATCTAGCAATAAAATAACTGCCCCTAGCATTAGTGACTATACATTGTGACTTGTATGTAGTGTTTAGAGCTATGGATAAATCTTGCAGTAGGGAACATGCACAAAATATTATAGTTTTCACATGTACATTGGAAGACAAATGCTACATTCTGGGGCCGATTCACTAACTTCGAATGAAGGATTCGAAGTAAAAAAACTTCGAAGTGTTTTTTGGGCTACTTCGACCATCGAATGGGCTACTTCGACCTTCGACTACGACTTCGAATCGAAGAATTCGAACTAAAAATCGTTCGACTATTCGACCATTCGATAGTAGAAGTACTGTCTCTTTAAGAAAAAACTTTGACCCCCTAGTTCGCCATCTAAAACCTACCGAACTCAATGTTAGCCTATGGGGAAGGTCCCCATAGGCTTGCCTAAGTTTTTTTGATCAAAGGATAATCCTTCGATCGTTGGATTAAAATCCTTCGATTCGTTCGATTCGAAGGATTTAATCGTTCGTTTGATCGAACGATTATTCCTTCGATTGTATGATCGAACTATTTGCGGTAAAATTCTTCGCCTTTGATATTCGAAGTCAAAGGATTTTAATTCCCAGTCGAATATCGAGGGTTAATTAACCCTCGATATTCGACCCTTGGTGAATCGGCCCCTCTGTGTTAAAACATGGACTTTTTGGTCTAAATGCATTTAAGTCAATGGGACGCCTTTCTTATGGTGGCTTTTTTTGTCTCTGCGACAATTTTGTCTGGGCGACTTCTTGTTGCAGCAAAATTGTGCAATTTTGCTTATTAGCATGCCACAAAAGCTATATGGGAAATCTGGGGAAAAAAAAAACATACTGCAAAACTATTTTTGTGTTGCAATTACCATTTTACCAACTCATCATAGAGTAGCCCTCAATCACACACATACACATTTGCAGCTGTGGAAATTGCAGTTTTGTGGAAGATCACAAAGAACTCACAGGAAATTAATGTATTTCACCCACACAGCAGAATGTGAACAAAGTGGACTGTAGTAATACACATATGGACATCAGGAACAGCAAATTAGAAAATGTCTTGGAAAACACAACTGAAAAACAGTTTCCCTTTAATTTCTTTGCTTATGAGAATTCTATGAGATCAACATGGGTTAGATGTTTCTTTTACAGTCATCTATTGGGCAGTCACCTTTTTTTCCTGTTCATAGCATTATATTTTTATATGCATTACATGTGTAGGGATGTGAAAATCTTAGACACCCTTACACTTTACAGACAGGCACATCCCTAGTAATATGGACAGCTCAGTGGGTCCTTATGGGGACCTTGTGCTTATGTAACCCCTGCAGTTCACACAGTGTACACTAGTGGCACTGTGCCAGAGTATAAAAGGTTTAGGAACCATGTGCTCTGGGTCCATTGCTTTAGCCCAACCAAGCAGGCTGGAAGGGAATGGGTAGTGTTGACCCTAGGCGCCTTGACCCTAGTAATTAGACAGCTATACTCGTTTTATAGATCGCTCTAGGATTGATAGAGAGGTTAATTAGTTGAGCAGCTCAAGGCTCCGCCGAGGAGATTAGAGGGATTAAGATCCCAGGGTATTACTGACCCAGAGTAGGGAACCAAGTGTTGAGATAGGGATGTCAGGAGTTCCCCTAGTCTGCCACTGGAAGATCTCCTGAAAACTGGGCAATACCCATCACATGCTGTCAACATACTCTCTGCTGTATATTCCCTAGCTTGTGGGGATTCAGCCTATACGTGCTGTGAGTATATGCTTCCTTTATGCTGCTGTGTATGTTCTATACTCCATTGTGGATCAATGTGCTGAATGATCTCTGTGCTATTGTTCAATAAATACTGTTCTTTGTTCAACTGTTAAAGAACTACTGGCGCCCATCATTGTGCTATCGCATCAGGTTACAGTTACACTACACCCTTGCCTCCACCCCGCTGCGAGGGCTTACCCCTGAGAAAGAGAGCTCATCGGTGGTCTCAGCCCACCAAGGAAAGTAGCTAAACTGTCCTAGCACAAGTCAGTTTACTATAGTGTGCTGAATGATCTCTGTGCTATTGTTCAATAAATACTGTTCTTTGTTCAACTGTTAAAGAACTACTGGCGCCCATCATTGTGCTATCGCATCAGGTTACAGTTACACTACACCCTTGCCTCCACCCCGCTGCGAGGGCTTACCCCTGAGAAAGAGAGCTCATCGGTGGTCTCAGCCCACCAAGGAAAGTAGCTAAACTGTCCTAGCACAAGTCAGTTTACTATAGCGCTACACATGCATTATATGCATGCATTCTCATGTGTTATGCATGTTTGCCAGCACGCTGCACTTTCTAAAATGGTCCTTGTTTTTGGACATGCAATTACCAATGAGACAGGCAGATTTTAATTTCAACACTACCAGGCTGCTGAATTAGTATATAAGAATGTCCCAGATGATATCGATAGATTTGAAACAGCTTAAAGGCATAGTTTATCATTCCGCACATTCACCATTTCCTTACTCTTTGATCTACAGTCTACTAGATGAGATGATGATTTGATAAATATGTACAATTTTGTTTTATTTATTGAAGGATGGTTACAAATACAGGTATGGGAGCTGTTATTAAATTGGTGGTTCACCTTTAAGTAAACTTTTATTATGTAATAGAATGGCCAATTCTAAGCAACTTTTCCATTGGTTTTCATTATTTATTTTTTATAGTTTTATAATTATATGCCTTTTCCCTCTGACTCTTTCCAGCTTTCAAATGAGCGTTGCTAACCCCATCTAAAAAAAAATGCTCTGTAAGGCTACACATGTAGGGGAAAATTTACTTATGGTCGAATATCGAGGGTTAATTAACCCTCGATATTCGACTGCCGAATGGAAATCCTTCGACTTCGAATTCAAAGGATTTTCCGCAATTCGTCTGATCGAACGAAAAATCGTTTGATTCGAAGGATTTAGCACTATTCTTTGATCGAACGAAAAATGGTTCGTTCGAACGATTAAATCCTTTCGAATTGTTAGATTCGAAGGATTTTAATCCATCGATCAAACGATTTTTCTTCTACCTAAAAAAGCTTGCAAAGCCTATGGGGACCTTCCCTATAGGCTAACATTGACTTCGGTAGGTTTTAGGTGGCGAACTAGTGGGTCGAAGTTTTTTTTTTAAAGAGACAGTACTTTGACTCGAATGGTCGAATAGTCGAACGATTTTTAGTTCGAAACGTACAATGTAGCCTATTCGATGGCCGCAGTACCCAAAAAACCATTAAAAATTCGAAGTTTTTTTTATTCTATTCCTTCACTCGAACTAAGTAAATGGGCCCCGTAGTGTTAATGCTAATTTCTATTTCTCATCTTTCTAGTAAGGTCCTCTCCTATTCATATTCCAGGCTCTTATTCAAATCAATGCATGGTTACTAAGGTAATTTGAACCCTAGCAACCAGATATTTTATAATGCAAATTGAAGAGCTGCTGAATAAAAAGCTATATAACTCAAAACCTTAAATAATAAAATATGAAAACCAATTGAAAATTGTTTCATAACATTACATCATACTAAAAGTTAACTCAAACGTGAACAACCCCTTTAAGGAAAGTCTGTCTCCCATAGACTCAGTCTTATCCAAATAATCCAAATTTAAACAAAATATTTCCCTTTTCTCTGTAATAATAAAACAGTACCTTGTACTTGATTCAAACTTTTTGGAAACAAAACCAGTCTATTGGGTGTATTTAATTTTTACATGCTTTTCTAGTAGACTTAAAGGGCATGTAAAGTCTAAAATAGAATAAGGCTAGAAATGCTGTATTTTGTATACTAAATATAAACATGAACTTACTGAACCACAAGCCTAATCAAACAAATAATTTATGCTTTCAAAGTTGTCTACAGGGGGTCACCATCTTGTAACTTTGTTAAACATCTTTGCAAGACTAAGACTGTGCACATGCTCAGTGTGGTCTGGGCTGCTTAGGGATCGTCATAAACAAAGCTGCTTGAGTTCTGCATGGCTGGGAAGTAAGGCGGGGGCTCCCCCTGCGGTTCATAACTATGATTGTTTCCCTGCTCAGCAGTTAGGGACCATCTGACAATTCCTATCCACAGCAGTAAATGAAGGGAGAATTTCACGGCATACAGTCAGGTTTCTTATAAAAACGGTACACATATTTTAATTAAAGTATATTTGAGATAGGTTTCTCTTTCATTAAAGAAGGTAAAAATGGGATTTTGTTTGTTTGCCTTTACATGCCCTTTAAGGTATGAAGATTCAAATTATGAAATTATCTGTTATCCGGAAAACCCCAGGTTACGAGCATAATGGATAACAGATCCCATACCCACAAGTATTTATCCTAGTTTATTGAACTGATATTGGAATGAATGCATATACCAGATTCTTTAGCTAGACAGTAAATTGTCCAGAGCAAACAGTACAGTAAATAAAGAAAATGGTTATCCCTTTTCTCTAGAGAAGCTATTGTTTGACTTCTTTGCCCATAACTTTCCTTATGCCAGCCATCTAGCCAACCAAAGTCAAGAAGCCCAAATAGCGAGCCTGGGACAGGTGGAGCGGAAGGGGCACATTACTAAGGGGAGAGTAGAGGAAATTAAGGGGTAGTGGTGACAGGTATTGTGGGAGTTGTAGTGTGGAAAGGCAAGGGAAAAGGGGGCAGGGCTTAACCTTTAAATAAGGGCTAAAGCGCGGGAGAGCTCATTACCTGTAGATGGCACAGCAGTTACAACGTGGATGGTTATGTCGCAGCAGGGCGTAGTGGGGCTGCCCTACTGGGTAGCCAAAAAGGGGGCTGGAAGGTAAAGTGAGGTCGGTTGGATAGGCCTGGGGCGAGGCTAAGGGGGCAAGGAGGCACCGTAAGTGAGGAAACAGGTGACGGAGTCTTAGCCTTAGGCTAGTTAATGGGTTTTGACTAAGAAGGGTTTGGGAAGTTATTGTAAACATTGTTAAATGTTATGTGCAGCCTTCAGCGGCTATTATTTTATACAGAGTGTTATGCGTTATTATTTTATGTTGGTATGTTTGTTATAAGTTAAATAAGAACAAGTGAATGAAAATGTTAATCTTAATAAAACAAGCTGCGGCCTTTTTCACCAAATGATCTGTGTTGGAATGCATTTATGGGGTGTTGGAGTATTGTATCGGAATCGAAGCATACTATAGTCAAGGATTATTATTCCCTAACAAAATGAAAGTTTGTGGGATGATCAACAAACGCGTAAGACTTTTTGTGATGTGTTTTTTTTAAATAAATAACTTTTTATCTGCACCATTTTGGCTACTTTGGATCCAGTTTGTACCAGCCTGCTACATAAATTTAAAGGAACTAGTAATATCTTGAACTTATTCTTTTTATTTTATATATATATATAAACTGGGGAATCTCTTAATGAGCAGGACTCTATACTATGGCTAATCTTTAGTCACGATTTATTGAGTTGATTTGAAAATAAGGATATGGCTCAATATATTTATCAGAAAGTCCTCAAAAATAAAAATATGATTTTGTAAAATACTTTGTTTAGTCTAGAAATAACAATGCCATGTACTCATACATACGCTTAACATATACTCAAAGCATTTTCCCACTCTTAATAAATTCTTTAAGCTATCACAATGAACAAAGTGATCTCATTGATAAAGTAGAATGTTTAATGAATTGCTTTATTGTTATTTCTATTAAATGTTTATAGCAAGGGAAATTATCCAGCATAAGCAGAATTATCCCCCTTAGCAGCTACAAAATATTATGGGCTTTTTTTGGAAAAGAGAATTATATACTTTCGATGAAACACAATACTTGAATAAATACAGTATGCTGCTGTTTAAGTAGCACTAGAGGGAAATATGGTGCCAATTCTTCCAAACACTAAACTCCTACTGCTCCTGTGAATTGCCTAAATAATAACACAGTTGTGAAGTACAGTATAACAAACGAGGGGTCATGCATCAATAAAAATCAACAGAAATCAATCAGCACGTCCCCAATTTGAGCTGGAAAATTGCCAAGCTAAATCTAATGTTTTCTCAAACTAGTGATAAAGGTTATGGGAAACACATTTCTACTGGAATAAACAGCTTCCTGTTTTTTCTTTTTTTTTTCCTCCTTTTTTAATATCTTTAAGCCCTGATAATGGTAAATAACTAGAGCTGCTAGATCAAGATCGTTGGCACAGTTATTTATTAGATCTGTATTGTAATTTGGTATTATTTGCAAATCACAGGGCTTAAATAAATCTTTTTACATACAGTTATTATATTTCTGTAGGAGGCAGCGTTCTAGATTCTGAGTGCGATACGGCACCTAGGCCTCACCTTCTGGGTTGTTGGCATGCTGTGATAAGACATCTGTGGGGAAATTAATCCTTTTTGTTATTAAAGGAGAACTAAACCCTAAAAAAACAAATGTGCATAGCAATGCTGCATTTTCTATACTAAATGTACTACACCAGCCTTAAGTTTCTATAGAGTCTCTATAACAGCAATAATTCAGACCTTCAAAGTTGTGAACAGGGTGTCAGTGGCACTGCACATGCTCAGTGCGGCCTGGGCAGTTACAAATCTCAGCTAAGGGGTCATTGAAAATCATCAAAGAAGAAAATGAGGCTCACATGTCATAGAAGCTGATACTATAGGGCTGATAATAAATAATGGTGCAAATGGCACTGGTTTCTAAACTGCCATGTTCCCTGCTAAAGGGCTGTGTTTGCCTTGGGCTGGTACAGAAGCCTAAAACATAATGTACAACATTTCTAGCCTTTTTGTTTGTTTGCTTTAGGAAAAAAGTTAATCACTAAACATTAAACTCTCCTACCCCATACTCTACATAAAATCTATAAATTGAAGAGGGGTTAAAAAACCAAGAAAACCAAGAAGGTTATGCACTTTGGCAAAAATAATATAAATGTGAGTTCTACACTAAATGGCAGTATGTTGCGTTTTCATAATTGAGATGGATCTAGGAGTTTCTGTAGATATCAAGTTGTCTAATTCCAGGCAGTTTCATTATGTGGCTACTAAGTTCTGTCATGCATAAAAAAGGGCATTAACTCAAGGGATGAAAACATTATTTTTGGTCCCTGGTAAAGCCTCATCTGGAGTATGCAGTGCAGTTTTGGGCTCCAGTTCTTAAGAGGGATATTAATGAGCTGGAGAGACATGCAACTTAACTGGTTAAGGGGACGAAAGATTTAAATTATGATGGTAGATTGTCAAGGTTGTTCTCTCTGGAAAAAGATGCTTGTGAAGGGACATAATTACTCTTTATAAGTATATTAGGACATTATAGCAGGAGATCATTTTTTCCATAAAACCAGTCATGGTACCAGAGGCCACCCCTTTAGACTAGAAGAAAAGAACTTTCATTCAAAGCAATGTAGGTTTTTTTCACTATGAGGACAATCAGGTTGTGAATGATGTTGTGTTGATGTCTTTAAGAGTGTCTGGGATGATTTATAGTATAATAGCCAAATCTATAGTGATACTAAAAACTACAATTTGTATGATATTGGGATATTGTATATAGCTTATGTGAGTGTATGGAGGGGTTGGTGTGAGAATGTGTATATATGTGCGCTGGCTTCATTTGGAAGGGTTGGATTGATGGACTTTGGTCTTTTTTTTAACCCAACTTAACTGAATTACAGTATGTAACACGTACACAAAGTAAATAGATATAACACATACTATATTTTTTTTTTGTCAAATATTTTTATTTTGTTTTACAAAGAAAAAGAAACAGAAGAAAGTCAAAATACAGCCATTTGCTCCTATTTTCCATGAAAACTCTTACAGAAAGTAATGTGTTGCATGTAAAAAACAGCTTCAATAATGCAAAGATACAGATTACAATTATTGCTGTCAACAATAAGGAAAATAGGACACCAATATTAGTTAGACAGAAAAGAATAGACAGAAGTGGTAAAACAGAAACCAAAGAAATGTATCCATAAGGGGTGCATACTCAGTGAAGAATATGATCACATAAGAATATAGGTGTGTCTTGGGGAAAAAATTGCAAATCTAGGGTGCTGTCCTCCTTACGTACCCATATCTAACCTATTCACATACTATATTTTAAAGTGAGCACAGTAGACTTTTATTTGTCTGAAAGGAGAAATAAACCCTAAAAATTAATATGGCTAAAAATGCCATATTTTATATAATGAACCTATTTCACCAGCTTGTCAATAGCAGCAACGATCCAGGACTTCAAACTTGTCACAGGGGGTCACCATCTTGGAAAGTGTCTGTGACACTCACATGCTCAGTGGGCTCTGAGCAGCTGTTGAGAAGCTAAGCTTAGGGGTCGTCACTAATTATCCAGCAGAAAATGAGGTTGGCCTGTAATATAAGATGATGATACACGGCTGATTATTAAATTCTTATCCTAATTGCACTGTTTTTTGTACTGCCAGATAGTAATTATCTGTATTAATTACTAATCAGCCTTATATTGTGACATTTATATTCTGTGTACTGTATATTTTGAGTTGGTAAATAACATCAGCACAGAGCATGTGCAGCGAATCAGCAGAAAAGAAGATGGGGAGCTACTTGGGCATCTTTGGAGACACAGATCTTTCCTGCTAAAGCCTGAGGTTGCCTTGGGCTGGTACAGAAACCCAAAACATAATGTACAACATTTCTAACCTACTTCTTTAGCTAAGTTTTAGTTCTCCTTTAAAGGACATTGAACATGGTGGCCAGGTGTTCCCATTTTAAGGCTTTTCTTTAAGCCTCTCAGACCCCTTTTGTCACTTGACTGGTTCATTGTTGGCTTCTTTCCAGATGACTATTGGAAGGAGAGGAAGAGTAACCTGGAAACCATAAACACAGATAATTATACAATTAAGCTCTTCCTATTTCCATTTTATATTTTGGTCCAAAGAAAAGGTTTAATCCCTGCAGGGAAATGTAATAACTGGTGCAAAACTGGCTCAAGTTCTAATTACCAATTGTAATCAATCAACAGGTATCATGGGTTGTCATTTGAAAGAAAAAAAGTGATTGGTTGCAATGAGTTATCAGCACCCCATTTGGATATTGCACAAAAACTGCAGATGGGCAGGTTTCAGCTTATCTGACATATTACTCTTGAATATCTCTACGCAGAATTCTGCTATAAATATAAGGGGCAAAGATAACTCTTCTACATTTGTTTGTTTTCATTTGGGTATATACATCTGTTCATGTTTGAGTATGCTGTGCGGGCTGGAAGGAAAAGCTGGATTTATCACAATCTGTAAAGATATGTTGATTTGTATCTATTCAAAACATGGTATTTTCTGGTCTAATATACCCCAAACCTTTCTATTTATTCATAAAAGGGAAGTTCATTTTAGAATAAATAGGTATTAATATTATTATATGTCATCTGAAATATGTCCATTATAGCCAAGTGATAGTGAGAAATTTAGAGGGGTTATTTAATAAAAACTTTTAATGGGAAGAAACACAATTTTTTTTCGAGATTTATTAAACCCAAAATGGTGTTAAAAGTCCAAATAAAAAGTACTCCAACTCAGACCAAGTTCATGTAAAAGTAAATGGCAGATGTCCCGTTGACATTCTGAAGATATCATTATCTGCACTGAGTTTCATTCAATAATCCAAAGATTTCTTGGTTTTGGATGTCAAATACAAAAATGTCACAGGCATCTAATTCAAAAAAGTTCAAAAAAGTTCTGAAAAAAAGTACGATTCTGATTTTATTGAGTCTTTTCCAGATAAAAAGGGGAGGAAATTCCATGTGTATTTGGTCGGCGTGGTTTTTAGAAAATAGTGAAAACATTTGGGATTTTGATAAATAAACCCCTTAAAATAAGGGAAAAACAATGCAGAAAGAAGCACCAAAACAGCTATCGTTTAAACCCAATGTTTAAAACAAAACACAAATTTATAGAAAAACTTCACAATGTTTTTACACAGTTGAATATTTTCACAGATTTTTGCAATTTCAGATATTTTCTTTAGTTTTGTAATGGTCAGACAACTCTGAAAACTTTGGGGTATTGTTCCAAACCCAGCACACATCAAAAAATCCTTGGGACTTCTCCGATTGACTTATATGCAACCTCGACTGCTCAGATGCCGGATTTTCAGATTCTGACTTTTCATCCTCAGGGTTTAATAAATTCCGAAAAATTTGTGATTTTTTAAAAGTCTGATTTAATAATCTGTCTAATTTTTGCATTCAGAGTTTAGTTAATAACCCTCTTGATGTCTATGGGAAACTTGGGAAAAAATGTAAATCTGTCAACTCCGGAGAAAATGCTAGACAAATAAGGGGAAACTATCACAAAAATTGGAGCGCTCACCTCCCAAACAAACACCGTTGAAGTGCCAGGTGCTGAACTAGAAGACCCAATCCTGTTCTCGGGTCGCATCAATCCATAGACAAAAATTAGCAGCACACTGTTAAGTTGCAAAAGTGCTCAAGTGCATAATTTATTTAGCCCATAGCATACAAAGGCAACGTTTCGAGCCAACCAGGCCCTTTATCAAGGGCCTGGTTGGCTCGAAACGTTGCCTTTGTATGCTATGGGCTAAATAAATTATGCACTTGAGCACTTTTGCAACTTAACAGTGTGCTGCTAATTTTTGTCTATAAATAAGGGGAAACTGTCATGACAAAAAGGAATCAATATACAACTCCCCTTTTTGAAACATTATGGCGGTTATTTATCAAGGTCCAAATTTATCTCAGTATTTCTAATATCCAACTTTGAGCAACTCCAAATTCCCGAATGGACCTTATTTATGAAGTAAAAGGCCAAAAAAATAGGGTTGGACAAAACTCAGAAAACTTCAGAGCTTTCCCAGAGAACTCCAAATTGTTCAGAGTTTTCTGCAAAAACTATAGAGTTTTTTTGCTCAGAATCATCGGATATCAATATGGACAGCAGCAGCAGAGCAATACACCTTCCCCATTGGCTTATACAGGACCTCGAGAGCTTTTAGATGCCAGGGTTTTGGATTCAGAGTTTTTAGACCATTGGATTTTAATAAATCTCAAATAATTCGTAGGTTTTTTTTCTGCTCCGAAAACTACAAATTATTTGAGGTTCAGATATTCGAAGTTTGATAAATAACCCCATTTTAAATCACTGAACATATGTAAAGACTTTGCAGTGCTAGAGAGCCAGCAAGAGGGCCAGGCCAACATTGAAGAAAATGCAGGCGGTGAGTAGGAGGCCATACTTAGAAGATTGCTCTTTATGGGTATTAGTACATAAGCATCCACATGCAAAAATCCCTTTTGGTTAAATAAATCAAAGTTCAGGTATGGAATCCGTTATCAGGAAACCATTATCCAAAAAGCTCAGAATTATGGGAAGGCCATCTCTCATACTCTATTTAAATCAATTCAGATTTTTAATGTACATAATAAAACGAATATACAGAATCTTGTACTTGATCCCAACTAAGATATTATTATTATTAGAGGAAAAAATCCTATTGGTTTGATTTGATTCTGAAATTAATTTTTAAGTCGGTATGGAGAGCCAAATTATGGTAGGATCTCTTATCCAGATAACCCTAGCCCCCAAGCATCCTGGTAATAGGTTCCATACCTGTACCTTTACTTTCCTCTGTATTACATTCTTTGCACTTAAGACATGCTGAAAACACCACTTCATATATTTGCACCCAAGGACAAATAGCACTAAATGGTTGCTAAAGTGTATGAACATCAGTGGAGGCTTTCCATGGTTGGATTGTCAAGGCCAGCAGGTAAGTGCTGCATACAAGCTGCAAAACAAATAGAATCCCTTTGTTCTTCTGAGCCATCAATATGACAATGCTGAAAAATAAAGTGTTTGTACGTCTGTAAAATCTGCGGTTACAGCCCACACCAACTAAAAATATGTGTTATTATTATGAATTACTATTATATATTATTTTTTATTAAAACTATTATAGAAACCACATTAGAATGCAGTTGGAGACTACTCCCTGTTAGCAAGAGAACTAATTTGCGGCTGTGCTAACTATTATTATAATAATACAATACCTATTTATTTTTCTGTGTTTCAGAATGAGGGAATTGTGTTGCAATAAGGGAAAACATAAAGCATTTTGTTTTGATTGCTTTTAGTGTTCAGCCTGCAGCTGGCTGAAAAGAACTAATTCCTGATTGGTTGCTATGGGTTACAGCCCAGGAGTAGTGATGGGCAAAAATATTCGGCTGGCACGAATTTGCGGCGAATTCTGTGTTTCGCCACCAGCGAATAAATTCGGGAATCACCCGCGGAAATTCGCCGGATGAAAATTCGCCAGCGCCAATTTACGATTTTCACGTTTTTTTTGTGAAAACCTTCTAATTTCACTATTTTCAAGTAAAATCCTTCAAATTTCACGATTTTTAAGTGAAGACCTTAAAATTTCCCATTTTTGAGTGAAATCCTTCAAATTTTCACGATTTTTTTGTGAAAAGCTTCAAAGTTCACAATTTTTGAGTGAAATCCTCCAAATTTCAAGTTTTTTTGTGAAAACCTTCAAATTTCAAATTTTTGGAGTGAAAACATCCGAATTTCACGATTTTTTCATGAAAACGCTAGATTTTAACGATTTTTTTGGGGGAAATTTCCATTTTTGAATATTTCCGCGAAGCGAAATGGGACAAATTCGCCCATCACTACCCAGGAGCAAATTTGTTCAGTCTTTATAAATGAACCCCAGTGACTACACGTGAACCTTTATGTGACCAGCTCCTATTCTGGTCATTTTACCTTGGATAACTTGGGTTCCAAAGCAATGTGATGTATGTACATGTACACTATGGAATCTGTTGGAATTTTAGTTTAGTTATTTTAGTTATTTTTCTACAATTCGAAAAAAAAACACAGCATTTTCAAAATAATAAATCTCAGCAGGAAAAACTTGGAAACCTGGCAAATGTCATAATTTATCATTCAAGCTGTGATATTTTTGAGGCTTTATTGAGTTATTTATTATATTTTTTGTAAATAATACAATATAATATTTTTTCTCCTACATTTTAAAACAATTTTTTACAGGCAAAATTGTATATAAAAATTAATCGAAGAATGTAATTTTCATTGTGATCAGTATTTTTATGGTATCAGTATTCTTACTCTTTCTGATTGACATTATTTTGTAAATATGCCAACGATTAATTAAAAAACATGACCATAGGAAGCAGAATGTAGTAAATGTAATTATTAAACTAGGCCAGACAGTCTGTGAGCTGGGGGGGGGGGGAATGATGTGTATAACATACCTTTCCATTATTTTGATTGTATTTTACAGCTACTTTCTCACTTGTGGGTAAAAAATTAAAAACAGGCAAAGAAATACTGAAAAAACATTTTGTTAAGAGAGGATATGTAATCTGACAACAAGCAATAGGACAACTTTAGAACAACTGAAAATTTGGACAATTTGAGATTAGTAGCTTTGTGTTAATGTTAGTTAATATATGCTAATATTCATATAACCTTTGGGCAATCATACATGTTTAAATAGATTTCATCTGCTTTTTTACATTTAGTTTTTTTTACAAGGTTTTAAGGTTTCCCCACTAATGCATTTTTTGCTTTTTATTGGCTTTTTTTACTAAAATTGTTCACTAGTGATGAGAAATTGGCCTATTTTGCAGAATGGCAACATTTGGACAAAAATGGATTGCAGTCAATTGTTGTTCTCTGTTTTTCTCATTCACACGTGGAGAAATCCAAATAATGCCATTGCATTATTTGTTCTCCAATGAAAAATCTTTTTTTTCCCGCAGCAAAACAAAACACATGGAGATATTAATTTTCCTGTGCAAAAAAAATTTTATTTTTTTAATGAAACAAAGTGCATGACTAGTGATGGACGAATTTGTCCCGTTTCCGACTCACGTCCAAAAAATTTTGATTTAAGGTGGTGGCGTAAATCATTATCTAATCAGAAGGCTTCTGCTAATCTATTGGCAGTCTATTGACAGGGTGGTTCAAAAAAGTAGAGGCCTTTTTATTGCAAGTCAAATTCTAGTGATATTTTTGGTGAGGTTTTTGAAACTGCAATTAAACTCTGTTTAAACCACAAATGACATGGAATTGATTAAAAGTCCAAATTACAAAGTATGTTCGGAATAAATGGTTTTGTGGTTTTTACACTTAACTCTCAAAATGTTTTTCAAATTTTAAAGAAAATAAAGAAAAAAACATACATTTTTAGAGATTCTTGGGAAAAAAGAAATGTCATTGTTAGTAAATAGGTCCCTTTTTATCTAATGGGAAAAAAAGCAAAAAAAAAAATTAAAACATTTTGGAATGTGTTGACATGTTGTTTAGAATAACCATGCTACTCATTGTGTGCTGTTGTGCATCACATTCCGTTTGTGTGAAACATCCTGTTAGTTCAGCTTGAAAAATAACATCAGTGTTTACCTGTAAACAGATGCAAAAGTCACTGTTGAATTTATTCCTCTTTGTATACAATCATTTATATAAAGAGCTCAAGCAGCATGCATGTCTGCATAGAAGTGTGTGTTCCACTGCTCCAGCTGCCAACTGCCTGAATTATTCAGCACTCCCTGATCATGCCAAGTTTTTAGTCAACAATGGAGACTGTGCCAATGAGCTAATAACATTAAAAAAAGCAATGTTTGCGACAATTAACAGAGCCTGCAGTCTGTAACAAGAGTTGGATTCATTTGTAAAGGAAAATTTAAATGATATGCTTCATTATAAATAGTCAAATTAAGCACACTGCTAATCAACCAAAGTGGCTTCTTTTCTTCCCCCACCATTCAATCTGTTGAACCAAGAAGCTGCTTGTGCCAAACTTCTTGGACATCGCACCGCACAGCCTACATTTCTGTCTGCCGCACCCTGGATAAAATAAATGTGATATTATTATTAAAGGGAATGTACAAACCTCACAATCTTCTGCTGCCTACTTACAATGAGTTTGGCTTCCCAGTTAATTTGAGAGGGACGATATTCTGCTCAAGGGACCTTGTTTACGTAATGACCATGTGACCTCAGCAATGCAATAAGTACAGCTGGGACACAATTTTTGTAATGATCGTCTAACAGCTGCTATCTCCAAATGTTTCCCCCCTACTCATTTCAGCTCCAGGGACAGATAGGATTAACAAGCCAATTAGATTCACTAAGTTGCCAAATGAGAGGAAAATAGCAAAAAGATGGAAACAAGGAGGTGGAATGCGTGCGTGTTTATTTTTCATCTGAATTGAATATGTAGGTTTCAGATTTTTTTTAAATTATAACAAATATTCTGCAGAAATTAAACAAAACGTTATAGAAACTTTATCCTTAATAACCATGTCATGAATTTTTCGCCGTTTCACGAATTTCGCAAATTTTCCGGCGAAACAGCCCAAATTCGCCCATCACTACTGGCGATGAATTCCATGGGGCACTTACATCCAACATGTCGCCATGCGATGACACACATGCAACGTTTCGGATGTGCAGAAGAGAATGGAACTTGGGGCAAATTTACTTAAGGTCGAATATCGAGGGTTAATTAACCCTCGATATTCGACTGCCGAAGTTAAATCCTTTGAATATCGAAGTCGAAGGATTTATCGCTATTCGTTTGATCGAACAATTTTAATCCATCGATCGAACGATTTTTGTTCGACCAAAAAAAGATAGCTAAGCCTATGGGGACCTTCCCCATAGGCTAACATTGACTTCGGTAGCTTTTAGGTGGCGAACTAGGGGGTCGAAGTACTTCAACTATCGAATGGTCGAATAGTCGAACAATTTTTAGTTTGATTCAAAGTTGAAGTGGTAGCGAAGGTCGAAGTAGCCCATTCGATGGTCGAAGTAGCCAAAAAAAACATTTGAAATTCTAAGTTATTTCCCTCTATTCCTTCACTCAAGCTAAGTAAATGGGCCCCTTAATATGAAATCGCGGGTGCCATTCTATGGACTTTCATTAACTTAAATTAAAAGAAAAGTATAATTGCTCTAGACATCCACCCAAACTCTAGAGTGTGGGTGAATGTTTAGGTATTTTATTTTTGAGATAAATGGTTAATTAGTTTGCTCCCTTCGCCTAACTTTTCTTCCTACTGCAAGCAACTCAACTTTGTGTGTGTAAGCAGTGCATTACAAAGTGCTGCAATCAGTCAGTTAGAACAAGAGAAATCTGTCAGTGACTCACAGCATGAGTGTGTTTGTTGCAGCAAGAAAATGTTAGGTTGAGGAAACCACAAATAAAACAGTAAATACACAAACAAAAATAAATAAAACAATACAAACTTTTAGTGAAACTGACTTTTTAAATGGGCACTATTATTATTTAATAACCACCAAGGTTCTAATAAAGCAGAATTTTTCCATGAAGAGAAATTAATATACAGAAACACAGAAAAGCCTCAGTGCTGTTTAATTAAAAGTTCTAAATAAATAGATGCTTGGTGCATTGGCAATATAAACTTTTTCTCTCTGTTACATGAAGCTACGATGTACAAGGTGAGGATTTTATGAACACAAATTATGAGACTTGCCATTGCTAGTGACAGCATTTTGTTCAAATTTGATGTATTAAGTACTTATAATTGGCTATAATTAGTCATTTCAAGAGCAATTGAACTATTATAACAAAAGAAGTGTATTTAGAAAAATAGTCCTCATTTGTGTGTGACTTACAATAACATTTGCATATGTAAAAGGTTTTTGCACAATATTGTTTGCTTTGTCTGCTATATTTTAGTTTTTAGTCTGAGATTTAATTATATTTCAGAGCACATGAGCTTCCCTTAAGGGGCCATAACCAACTGTCTGTCAAGTCCAGATTCTGGTTTCCAGCAGTGCCAATAACTGGCGTCTCATAAGATATTTCCTTTTATTAGAATATAAAATAAGTTTGAGTAACACTGTTCTATTCCTAAGCAGAACATACTAACTGCATTATTTATTCAACAGAGTAAAGAAGTGATCTCCTCTTCAACCCACACATTAGAGCAAATATTTTTTAACAAGGAACACCAATCTCTAGATACTGACTGAGGATACTAAGGATGCTGGAAGATACTGAGTTTTAATCTTAAGAACAGTAGTTTACTTCATACAATCTGTAGAGGCAATTCGAATAACAAAAGGACTTATTTATAGTGATGGGTGAAAAATTTGCTGAAAAATTGTGAAATCTGAAAGTTTCACAAAATAATCTTGAAATTTGCCCATTTTCAAGAAAAAATCGTGAAAATCTGACATTGGCACAAAAAATCATGAAAATGAGAAATTGACTCCCGCGTCCAAGCTGACGCTGGCATTAGTCAATGGGCGTCCGAATAGTGTTGACGTGTGCCGATTTAGACACGAGCGACTTTTCGGATGCGCGTCCAAAAATTTTTTAACCTTCCTATGCTTAAAGGGGAACTATTGTTAAAATAAACACTTGTTAAAGGCTTCATCTAATGGAATTAAGAAGCTTTCGAAATATTATCAATTAACAATTATGTATAGTTTATGAAATAATCATGTTAATCTTCATCCTCTCTCTCAGCATCTGTCTCTTTATATGCTGCTTTGTGTCAGAGTTGGTCATTTTGAAACACAGTTAAGGTGGCCATACATGGACAGATTAAAGATGCCCATATCATCCCTTAGACTGATTTGGCAGCTTATCTGCCCGTGTATGGAACTTCCGACAGGTCTCCCCAATCGATATCTGGCCAAGATATCAATTGGGAAGGTTTGATTTTTCTGGTGATTGAGGACCACACCAGCTAGTTAATGCAGTCCTACAACCAGTCGGTGCCCATTCTCTTAGTTGTAATCCAATTGTTAGGCCCTAGGGATGACAGTTCGGATTAACCCGATATCGCCCTGCAGTTGGTGGGAATAGGGATGTCGCGGACTGTTCTGCGGCGAACTTGTTCGCGCGAACATCGGCTGTTCGCGTCCGCCGCAAGTTCGCGAACGTCGCGCGACGTTCGCCAATAGGCGTTCGCGTCAAAATCGTTCGACCATTCGACCATTCGGTCGCTAAAATCGAACGATTTTCGTTCGATTCGAACGAAAATCGTTCGATCGAACGATTAAAATCCTTCGATCGTTCGAATCGAACGATTTTCGGATGTTCGAAGTTCGCGAACTGTTCGCGAACTGTTCGCATTTTTTGCCGGTGTTCGCGAACGGCGTTCGCGAACACATTATCGGCGGTTCGCTACATCCCTAGGTGGGAATATCAGGGAAAAATCCACTCATTAGGCCTCGCCAAACGAACAGATCTTATCATATATGGCCACCTTAAGATCTAATATATTGTATGGGCAAAGAGATCACTCGCCAATGATGGGTTTCACCAAACTGTCCATAAAAAATCTCCAACTCCTGCGTGAAGAGAAACAGATTGATAAAAGTAGAACACTAAATAGAGTCTTAACTATTTCAGAAAAGGTTACAGAGCTGATTATATTTAGAAAATGTCTTATATTCACTAGTTGCAACTTTAAATAAATTTTCATTTTCATGTTAGTTTCCCTTTAAGTTAAAATTCTGGAGCTACAATAGTATAAAAAATACTAAATAGATAATGATGGCTCCTTTATAGTATACTGTAATTCTCTTACAAGAAGTCAGTAGTGGGTCAAGGCTTCTTAGCAGCTCAATAAATCATGTGGCACAAGTAACGTAACATACCACCATTCATAACACTTTTAATATATCTCACAGGTTATTCATGGCGTTTTTGTAGTACAGGTATGGAATGCCTTTTCCAGAAACCCATTACGCAGCTCCAAATTATGGGTAGGCCACCTCTCATAGGGGCTGATTTACTAAAGGACGAAGTGACTAACCATAACAACTTTTTGCCAGCGTTGCCACCCACAGAGACATCGCCGATTTACTAAAGGGCCCAGGCTTGTGCTAGCAGTCATTAGCACTCTATTGCCAAGCGACTTTTTGCTCTGGCGAACAGACGCTACTCCGCACTAAAATGCGGATTTTACTGAACGTTACCTCTTTCGCCAGAGTTGCCTTCACCACCTCAGACCATTTAAAGTGTATTAAAGTAGCTAGATCTTCCTCAATCTATATCATTTACATTATATTCTGTGAGCCAAAAATGCATCAAAGTCCAAAAAAACTTTGGCGTCTTTTACTTTTTTCAGCCTGATTGCAAAAGATTTAACCAAACTTTTTGGGTAACTGGTTTTTCCCATACATTTGCAAACTTATGGAACATTAATTTTACAGTGGCCACATGTGTAGGGAATTAGAACTCTAAGGGGCCCATTCACTAAGTTCAAGTGAAGGAATAGAGGAAAAATAGTTCGAATTTCGAATGTTTTTTTTGGCTACTTCGACCATCGAATGGGCTACTTCGACTACGACCTTCGACTTCGAATTGAACGATTCGAACTAAAAATCATTCGACTATTCGACTATTCGATAGTCGAAGTACTGTCTCTTTAAAAATTTCGACCCCCTAGTTCGCCACCTAAAACCTACCGAGGCCAATGTTAGCCTATGGGGAAGGTCCCCATAGGCTTGCTAACAATTTTATGATCGAAATTATTCCTTCGATTGTTCGATCGAACGAATTGCGCAAAATCCTTCGACTTCGATATTCGAAGTCAAAGGATTTTAATTTGGCAGTCGAATATCGAGGCTTAATTGACCTTCGATATTCGACCCTTGATACATCTGCCCCTAAATCTATTGTCTTTATTAAGGTTCCCTGGACATGTGTTTTTAAAAGTGTAATTTGTAAGTATATGCACCAACATTTAACATAAAGAAGTCCATACAACTTGAAATTTCCTGTCCTTTGCAAATTGACCTGAGCGGAAGAGCCCTAGCGAAGTTTTGCTAGGCCAGAAATGAACGCTAGCGCATCTTCACTATCAAATGCTCGTATTGCCGAAGTAACACTAGCGAAAAGTCGCCAGCGTTCGGTGCCCACGACGAAACTCCGCATTTAAGTGAATTAGCGTAGTCTGGGCACATTAGCCTGGCGAAGTGTATCAATGGGTGCAAAGTGGACCCTGGCGACAATTTGCCCTTTAGTAAATCTGAGTTCATTTTAAGCAAATAATTCCAACTTTTATAAATTATTTCTTTTTTCTCTCTGTAATAATAAAACATTACCTTATCCTTAATGGTAACTAAGATGCATTAATCCATATTGGTGGCAAAACAATGGTATTGGGTTTATTTCATGTTTACATGATTTTTAGCAGGTGCAAGATATGGTTATCCAAATTACAGCATTCTGGAAAATAGATCCCATACATGTATTCATTTTAGCAATTAAGGCAATATTTGTTAAAGGGAATGGAATTTAAACTTGAGTATTTCTTTGGAAACAAAAGAATGTTGCTTTCTTCTGTTGGAAATTGTATGTGTATTTTCAATGGCCCCCTGGCCTATACCAATTTTGGAAAAGCAAAAATAAATGCACATAATATATTTGATTGCTAATATCATTTTAAAATTGTGAGCAAAATCTATTTTGTACAGAAAAGTTCTTTGCAATGTGAACTTTTATAATATCTTTGCACACATTAAATATTTATAAAGGCAATAGGATTTGGGTAAAAGCATTAAATGAAGGAAAAAAGGCTAATTCGATATTCCGTATTAAAAATCAACAGGGAAAGTGTTCACATGGAAGAACGAACTTAAAGCAAATTTTAGTTTATTGTTCATACATTTTTAAAGAGAGGTAGACAAGCAAGTTGTGAAATCCATATTTATTACACACAAATAGAAGAAATAATAATATTTATTTAATCCGGAGGGAAAGGTGGCGAAAAATTAGGAGTGTAATGAACAGAAGAAAAATATGTCCTTTTTCTAAATGTTTTTTCGTATTAGAGCATACAGCAATACGGTTACATATTTTTTCCAACTCTCTGGGTGAATTGAAATACCTAAAGTTGTTAGTCAAGTAAAAATATTAGGGGGGGGAGTAAAATACGACTTTCATATTACAAAATTTAATAAGATTTAGTCTCTCTATATAAATATTTATGTAATGATAGACAAATCTGTTTTACATGGAAACAGCATCTGAAAAAATCTCTTTTAAGGAAAAAAACACTAGGGGGCTGATTCACTAAGCTCGAGTGAAGGATTCGAATGAAAAATACTTCGAATTTCGAAGTATTTTTTGGGTACTTCGACCATCGAATTGGTTAAATTCGTTCGAATTCGAACGAAATCGAACGAATCGAACGAAAAATCGTTCGACTATTCGACCATTCGATAGTCGAAGTACTTCCCCTTTAAAAAAAACTTCGACCCCCTACTTCGGCAGCTAAAAGCTACCGAAGTCAATGTTAGCCTATGGGGAAGGTCCCCATAGGCTTGCCTGTGATTTTTTGATCGAAGGATTTTCCTTCGATCGTTGGATTAAAATCCTTCGAATCGTTCGATTCGAAGGATTTAATCGTTCGATCGAACGGAAAATCCTTTGATCGATCGATCTCAGGATTAGCGCTAAATCCTTCGACTTCGATATTCGAAGTCGAAGGATTTCAATCCGAGGGTCGAATTTCGAAGTATTTTTAACTTCGAAATTCGACCCTTAGTGAATCGGCCCCTAGATGTTCCTTGACTTGAATTTAATAAATGTAAACGGTTGTGCAAGCTAGGGAAAAATTTGAGTTTTAGTGAAACCTGAATTGGTACATTTTGTTTTAGGGGCAGATTTACTAAGGGTCAAAGTGAATTCGAGGGAATTTTCGAAGTAAAAAAATCGAAATTCAAAGTAATTTTTTTGGATACTTCAGCCATCGAATAGGATACTATGACTTTGATTCAAAGTAAAAATCGTTCGAATATTCGACCATTCAATAATCCAAGTATTGTCTCTTTAAAAAAATTTTGACTTCAATACTTCGCCAAATTAAACCTGCCGAAGTGCTATGTTATGGGGACCTTGTACAACATTTCTCTAAGTCTTTACACATTGAATAAAAATCATTTGATCGATTGCTACAATCGTTTCATCGAACGATTTTTATTCGATCGCAGCATTGCCAAATTTGCTGAAAAAACGTCGAATTCGAATTTGAAGTTTTTTCATTCGATGGTTGAATTTCAAAGTTTTTTGTACTTCGAAATCCGACCCTTGATAAATCTGTCCCTTAGTGTTTGTTTTTAAACATGGATAATTGAACTTTTTTTTAATCTGGATAATATTTTGCAATGCAAACACATACTACTGAATTGTTATTACTATTATTAATAAAGCACCAACATATTCACCATGCTGTACAATGGGTGGATGCATACATTTAAGATTGGAAAAGAAATTAATATATGGAACCTCTATTCTTGGCGGCTGTGGAACTCACATTTAGAAGTTTATAGCTGAATTCAAAATAAAGCTTAGGTCACTAAGATATAGTTGGGAGAGGCTACCTTCACCTTAGAAAAGTCTAGACTTCATTCTAAGCAATGTCAAGCTGGATGCTAATGGAACAGATATAGGCCCATAAGAAAAGGCCTATAAAGTTAAAGCTTCCTTTTTGCCCTGATGTCTTGTGACATTAAGGGGCAGATTTATCAAGGGTCGAATTTCAAAGTGATGGGAGTTTTTTTAAACTCCCATCAACTCAAAATTCGAATAAAAAAAGACCAATCAAAATTCATTAAAAACATCAGTTTTTAACTTTGGGTGAATAGGCTGTATTTAAATCATTCTAATCGAAGTTCTACCGCATTCGATCGAATTTGAATCAAAGCATTTGCCCCAAAAAACTTAGATTTTTCAAAGTCCACCAAATGACACCACCCGATTCACTAACTTCGAGTGAAGGATTCGAAGTAAAAAAACTTCGAATGGGCTACTTCGACCATCGAATGGGCTACTTCGACCTTCGACTACGACTTCGAATCGAAGGATTCGAATCTAAAAATCGTTCGACTATTCGACCATTCGATAGTCGAAGTACTGTCTCTTTAAAAAAAACTTCGACCCCCTAGTTCGCCATCTAAAAGCTACCGAAGTCAATGTTAGCCTATGGGGAAGGTCCCCATAGGATTGGCTAACTTTTTTTGATCGAAGGATATTCCTTCGATCGTTGGATTTAAATCCTTCGAATCGTTTGATTCAAAGGATTTAATCGTTCGATTGAAGGAATAATCCTTTGATCGTTTGATCGTACTATCTGCGCTAAATCCTTCGACTTCGATATTCGAAGTCGAAGGATTTCAATTCCTAGTCGAATATTGAGGGTTAATTAACCCTCGATATTCGACCCTTAGTGAATCAGCCCCCAAATATAGGTTCTAGGAGGTCCCCCATACACTAAGACAGCAATTCGGCAGGTTTTAGATGGCGAATGGTCGACATTGAAGTTTGAAAGAGACAGTACATGATAAATTTAGATATTCGAATAATCTAATTTTTTTCAAATTCAAATCGAATTGTGGACTATACAATAGTGGAAGTACACTAAAAATAGCTTGAAAATCTAATTTTTAAATTCGAATTTTCACTTCGACCCTTGATAAATCTGCCCCTAATTTAATGGGCCCTCAAGCAAATCATACAGTTCATCTTTGACCACTACAAGGACAAAACTAGTGTAGATGTTATAAATAAGCACTGCTTATTTAGAAGAAACATATGAATACTACGAGAATCAAGTTCAGAGGCCTATTTATTAACAGTTGCAAAACCACTGAGAAATTTTCAGAATGGTAAAATTTTGCCAAATGCATTGGAATCAATAGGTGATCTTTCTTGCACCATATGCATTAAAGGACATGGGTATTTTTTCTCATGCCAAACACATTGGCATCAATGAAGAAGAAACTCACTTTTTTTCCAGGCAAAATTAAAACGCTTCGTAAAATTCAAACACAGATCAATGAACATTTTTGCCACTTGAAACGAGGGGCACATTTACTAAGCTCGAGTGAAGGATTCGAATGAAAAAAAATTCAAATTTCGAAGTATTTTTTTGGGTACTTCAACCATCGAATGGGTCAAATTTGATCGAATTCAATCGAATCGAATGATTTGAACGATTCAAAGTAAAAATCATTCGACTATTCGACCATTCTCTTTAAAAAGAACTTCAACTACATACTTCGCCACTTTAAACCTGCCCAGATTCAATGTTAGCCTATGGGGACCTTCCCCAGCACTTTTATAAATCTTTTTTGATCCTTCGATCGATCGCTAAAATCTTTTGATTCTAAGGATTTTATCGTTTGATCGAACGATTTTTACTTTGATCGTTCAATCGAAGCATTTGCGCTAAATCCTTCAAATTCGATATTCGAATTCGAAGGATTTAACTTTGAGAGTCGATTTGAGGATTTATTAAACCTCGAAATTCGACCATTGATAAATTTGCCCCTCAGTGTAAATTCTGTTTTGGGCAAGAAAAAAAAATCACACCCCTAACTACTGATCCTGTAACCGATCAACTCCACAGAAATAGATACTATACATTCAATTATTATAAATCTGAGGTGTTTATTTATTTGACATTATTGGTCATGGTTATTTTAAAAAATTGTTACAATCAGTCAAATTTATTTTTCACGTTTATAAAAGCTTTTCCCAACATTCTGAAGGTTTTCATCACTTTCATACAGGATATTAAAAAAGAGATTTTAAGTTATTTTTGTAAAGGCTTTTTTATTCGTATGCGGAGTAACGTCCATTCGACAGAACGAATTGTCATCTGCCGATAGAGTGCCTGTCTCTCTAACGCTAGAAAATTGATGCCTGCACCCGCAAGTAAATTGGCAGTGTCCCTGCGGGCGGTAACGCCAGCATATTGACGCTATCCTTAGCCATATCGCCCTTTAGTAAATCTGCCCCCTTGACTGAAACAGGTACTTTCCAAATTCACATTTTTACATTGGTCTGCTTTTATATGTTAGTATAAAAAAACTGAAGAATTTCCCCAGCTTAACTACTGTAGGTTAACCAGCCATGACACAATCTGGAGTTAGATCTGTTAATCATTACTATGACGATATGACTAATCCTCCCAGAGACCTTAGTAAAAGAGCACTAAGCTCTCTAACCAAAATTACATCATTGCACCTTGTAAAGGGGGGGGGGGGAATCCTATGCTAGACTTTGAATTCATATAGGATAGATGAAGAGTCTGCAAGGCAAGAGTGTTTAAATAGGAAGTAGCACAAAACAACTTATAGAATGAAGAGGATTGTAGGTCATACAGGGTCGGACTGGGGGGCCCGGGGCCCACCGGGACTGCTGTCCAGGGGCCCCCCGCCGGCCCCCGCCGGCCTACTAAAACGCGTCGGCCCAGCAACAGTGGCGTTCGGCGCGCATGCGCAACATCGACACCGCTCGGCACGCATGCGCAGCAGCGCCGTTTGGCGCGCATGCGCAGGCGGCGCTGCGCATCGCGAGAAAAAAAAGTTGGTTTTTTTTCCGATTGGAAATATCTACTGAAGGGTTCTGGCCCGGCGGGGGCCCACGAGGGTCGGGGCCCACCGGGTTTTTTCCCGGTATCCCGCCGGGCCAGTCCGACACTGAGGTCATAAAAGAATGGAAGTTATAGTAAGTATAGAAGTTATAGTAGTATAAGATAGTCAACATCTAAAGATTGAAGTTGTTTTTATTACACATGTATAGTGGAATTATAAGCCCCAGTTTTCTAGGTGAAATGCTTAATAGTAAAACCTTACTTTGAAACCATATGTACTGTAGACCTCAGCAGTTTATTAAGAGCAACTCAAGCAATTCATTATGAGCAGTTATTCCTTCAGTGCAGCAAGGCCCAGAGACAAGATGTATTAAGAGAAGAAAAGTGTCCCTCTCCTTAAGACTAGTAAGCTTTATCCTCAATTTACAATATATAAATACAAATGGAAAGGTAGAGGGTCTCTTGTGTGCACAGGAAATGACGAGAAGAGTATCAACATCTGTAGTTGTCAAACTATAGCTGGATCTGTACTTTTTCTATAAAGTCTATAAAGTACTGTATGTTCCAACCATGGTAGATGTTACCCTTATATGAGAATGACAATTATATGAACGTTGCGCTGTTGATATGTAGGGAAATAAGCTAATAAGCTTTTTCTCACTTTATTGGGTGTAAACCACATTTGATCTGCTTTTCCACTATGTTCAACAATATTGTTATATAGTAGGTAAAGGTATATTTTTTTACTTTCAAAAATGAGTTGAATAGTTAAAATGATATGATTAGCGATGGCTGTGCAAAACTAATTGAAGTCAATGGGCGTCAAAATAATTTTGACGCGTGACAATTTTGACGCGAACGACAATTTTTATAAATATTCAGGATGTATGAGTTTAGCGGAGCTCACCAACAGTCATGCGGTCTCCCCATGTGGATCGCTGCTCTTTTTATATGCAAGACTATTTTGTCCAAAAATGGGCGTCCAAATCATTTTGACACGCAACAATTTTTATGCAAATTTCTTTTTGTTGTGGCAGATTTTTGGCCTGCAAAAACATTTGCAGGCGGCAAGACGTGGAAATTCGCTGCAAATCCATGACTGGTGAATTTATTCGCCCATCACTAGATACTGTATGATATTAAATCCATGTTTAATTGTGCTGCCAAGACAAGGCCGGTAGTTTTACAGGAGTAACATTAGCACACAATATGCCAACATGGATTTAAACCTTTATATTTTATTCTGCTGACTGGTAAGAGAAAGTAAATGTTGCTTTGTTTCCTCTTTCTTTAGAGAACAGCTGTCCTCATTAGCCCATTTCTGTTGGAAGCTTAATCAAAAAGGAAGAGAACGTAGCCATAATTTGCACCATGACACAAGCCTGAATTACTTCTATTGACAACACAATCTAATTAGCAGCTTTAAATCCTGAAAAGGTATCACACTCTGAGCAATCTGGAAATCAGCAAAGACTGTGTTGCCCACGCTAGACATTTTATTTCTGGTTTGGGTTGCATATATTTTAATTTATAAAGAAAATGTAAAATTAAAAAAAAATTACATGTATTAAATTAACTTGATTGTAATATGCATTTCTGCACTGCCTACTCATTTCCAAACTTCTGTCTATTCTTGACCAAACCAAGGAGAAGTGTAATTAGCCAATGCTGTGCTCAAGCCTCATTATGATGAGAATGACATGTTATTATTATCTATTTAGTTCTATTCTTTGATATGAGGATTTTTGTAAAAAATATATCACATACCATTTGATTATATGTTTTGGGGAGATTTAAAACACCATCATCACCTTATGACAAAATAAACATGTGGGAAAACAATCTACCAGTCATACTGCCTCTTCCAAGAATATCTAGGGCAGCAATTGATGCTAATTCCATATCTCATTACAAAAACATTCAAACATTTACTTGGGTCTCCATAGAGATGGCAGCCTCCAAGTTTGAAAACCTTCCTGATGAATGACACTGATAAGCAAGTTGAAAGAAGGCATATCGATTTATATAGTGTTGCATTATTCTAGGGATGCATCAAATCCATCATTTTTGGATTCAAACAAATATGGAACATGATACAAAAAAATCAGAATGCTAGCTGAAGCTAGAGGAAAGTCAAAACATTCAAATAAATGTAAGGATTCAGTTTTGTTTCAGCTGATCTCTTAAGCATTCAGTCAAATCAAAATTTCTGCTGAAAGTGCTAAGATTTGGCACAATTCCTGGTCCTGGATTTGGTGCATCTACTTAGTAAGTCTACTTCCTATAGTATTTTATTGCTGTTGAAGTTTGCAATTTTGCAAACTCTCTCTTGCTTAAATTACGTCAGTGATATGAAGGGATTTGGAGGATGTTGAGAAAGAACTAGAACAACATTTCTAGGGATGCACCGAATCCACTATCTTGGATTCAGCCGAACCCCCGAATCCTTTGCAAAAGATTCGGCCGAATACCGAACCAAATCCGAATCCATATGCAAATTAGGGGTGGGAAGGGGACTTCCTTGTTATGTGACAAAAAGGCATGCAATTTCCCTCCCTGACCCTAATTTGCATATACAAATTATTATTCCGATTTGGTTTGGCCGGGTAGGATTATTCGACCGAATAAAAATGCTGCTGAAAAAGACCGAATCCTGGCCGAATCCCAAACTGATTCCTGGATTCGGTGCATCCCTAAACATTTCAGACCCCTAAACACAGGCCAGTATAATGACTGTGTAACGACAGTCACACAGACCTCCTTCCCTTTTGAAGTGAACACGTAGGACCCAATTTAGTTCCCTTGTGGGCAGCACTGTGCAACTTCTGATGTATTACATGTTACGTTCTCTTTTTTGGGTGCTCCTACCATAAAACAGCCTTTATATGAATGCAATTTATGGGGGTTTCAGTGAATATTATGCTTTTTATAAAACATTTTTACATTCCAAATTGGCAAGTGTACTCTGTTTTGTCCCATTAAAGGAATTGTTCAGTATAAAAAAAAAACTAGGTAAATAGATGGCTGTGTAAAATAAAAAATGTTTCTAATATAGTTAGTTAGTTAAAAATGTACTGTATAAAGGCTGGAGTGACTGGATGTGTAACGTAATAGCCAGAACACTACTTCCTGCTTTTCAGCTCTTTTGGTTTCCACTGATTGGTTACCAGGCAGCAACCAATCTGTGACTTGAGAGGGGGGCCAAATGGGTCATAACTGTTGCTTATGAATCTGGGCTGAATGCTAAGGATCACTTGCAAACTCACTGAACAATTATGTACCATGTTGCTCCCCTTAAAAGACACGTAAAGGCAAAAAAATAAAATCCCATTTTTACTTTCTTTAATGAAAAAGAAACCTATCTCCAATATACTTTAATTAAAAAATGTGTACGGTTTTTATAAGAAACCTGACTGTATGCAGTGAAATTCTCCCTTCATTTACGGCTGTGGATAGGAATTGTCAGATGGTCCCTAACTGCTGAGCAGGGAAACAATCATACTTATGTACAGCAGGGGGAGCCCCCGCCTTACTTCCCAGCCATGCAGAACTCAAGCAGCTTTGTTTATGATGATCCCTAAGCAGCCCAGACCACACTGAGCATGTGCACAGTCTTAGTCTTGCAAAGATGTATAACAAAGTTACATGATGGTGACCCCCTGTAGCCAACTTTGAAAGCATAAATTATTTGTTTGATTAGGCTTGTGGTGCAGTAAGTTCATGTTTATATTTAGTATACAAAACACAGCATTTCTAGCCTTATTCTATTTTAGACTTTACATGCCCTTTAAAGTCGCTGAAAAGCAGGAAGAAGTGTTCTGTTATGTTATGTTACACATCCAGTCACTCCAGCCTTTATATTTACCCTGCTTTTATTTTTACACTGAACTGTTCTTTTATATAAAAGTATAGTCTTAAAACATTGTCTTGATATAGTCAAACGAAGGACATAACTGCTATCTTTTTTTTTTTTAACAAAATCTTTTTTTGATTGTTTTTATACATTACATCCATTAGTTCACAATCATAAACCATACAATTGACATAACTGCTGTCTTAACACAAGAGAAGCTATCATTGTTATTGATTTATACATATTTGTATCTAAACATTGCAAGATGAATCAAAAAATCTATTCTTTTATTTTTTTTCCCCTGAAATCTGCTTTAATGCTAAATTGGCTGCTTGGTTTCATCAGAATATCTGCAGGGAAGGAGGTTTGATTGATTCACAAAATAGATAATCAATGTAGTATATTTAGATGTGCACCTGAGACCCCTCTCTGCATTTAGTAGTTTGTTTTGTGGCTCAGAAGGTCAGAGGATAAGAGCAAGCAAGTAATTCATTCAAAGGAGCTGCAAAGTAGCTCATGCTTCAATTCTGAAAGCAAAATACAACCAGATGTCAGTTAGAATTCATTAGGGCTGTGAGGAGAGGGATCTTTCAGCAAACAAACAGCTATTTAAGAAATAATACATTTAAGCTATTTGAGGTTTGGTGATAAATAGATCTGACAACACATTTGAGATCTTGAGATGTGTTTGCAAATGCTTCTTAAAACATTGACCTACGTAAAAAACACCTAAGATAGAATATTGGCCTAAATGTACCTTCCTCAGAAAAATATAAAATCTGACCAAGTGCAAGTTGCTGTTCCTAAAGGTGCGTGTATGCTTGCAAATACCACCTAATGCACATGTTTACTCTACTGCACATATGCACAGCCAAGTAGATACCAGGGAAAGAAAAGTATGATTGAGGATGATGATGAATCCTGAAGCCCTTATAATCACTGGAGGGTACCGAACAATTTTGCTTCCCCAGAGATCCTTTTCTTCCCTTTAAAGTGTGGTCTTGGCATAATAATATATGAAATATGGTCACAGATTTTATTTCGTATACAAGCAGGCCAACCACATAAAAAAAAGAAAATGTACAAAAAGCATGATTATCATGGCTTATGTGTATTTGCTGGTGTGCATAGAAGCTGTAGAAATACCCCAAAAAAACTCCACCTATTTCTGGCACTAAAAAATAATACAATGCCCTTGTAAAGTTTTGGTATTAAAGAAAAGTAGTGATGGACGAATCTGTCAGTTTTACCAAATGCATTGAAGTCGATGGGTGACATTTTTTTTCTATGGGAGTCTTTTTTTGTGGCGAAACCTGTCTAAATTTTTTGCTCATTATTAAAGAAGAGTAATTCCTAATCCAACATATTTTGCTTCAATTCTTTCTACTATAATGCCATTTACACCATCTTTGACTCCAGAGCATAACCAGTTCTTGCACTGGTGATAAAAACTATGTTACCTGATGCACTATTCTTTCTAAGTAGTGATGGGCGAATTTATTCGCCAGGCGTGAATTCGCAGCGAATTTGCATGATTCGCCGCCAGCGAATAAATTCGCGAAACGCCAGCGCAAATTCGCCTGAAAAAATTCGCCCACAAAAAAACCAGCCGCCGGCGTCAAAAAAACGGGCGCCGGCGTCAAAAACGGACGCCGGCATCGAAAACGAGAAACGCCGGTGCCATTTCACAAATTTTTCCCCGTTTCGCAAATTTCTTGCGAAATTCGCGAATTTTCCGGCGAAGCGAAACGGCGCAAATTCGCCCATCACTATTTCTAAGTCTATACTCTGTTGTGCACCAGAAGCCCAGTCAGGGTTTAAGTTCCCACCTCCAATTTAAACCCAGCCCCAATGATCCAATAACAGTGCTACCCAACTCTTTTCTTATAGTGGCTCAATAAGCTTGCATGCTAAGGGCAGACTTATTTACATTTGTTTAATCTCAATTTTATTTGTAAAATAAAATAAATTAAGTTTTACAAACTTGAATTTTCCAGACCGATAAGATTTAAAAAGTTTTCTTTAGAATCAATAGGATGTGTGTTTTTAACATTGAAACTATTTTATTTGTTTTAAAACAGTTTAAATAGTAAGATTTTTGAAGACGAATGGAACTATGTGACCGATGTCATAATCAAGTATTTTTGGTTTGTAAATCTGCTAATAATTGAGAAAAAAATTGAAACTGCAAAAAATGCAAAGTGCAATTTTTTTTTGTGTTCATAAAAACCTTAAATTTGAAAAATGTTATATATTGCCTTCCCATGTTCATGAGCTAGATTATATCATAATAATGATGTCATGAGCAGCAGCCTACAAATTCCATTGGTTGGCAGTAGGCCATAAAATACCTTTCTCCAGCCCTCTAATATACTCAATTTTACTTGTCAAATATTATAATCTATAATCATATTCCCCGATCTTTTCCAATGAATTATCATTGTTTGCGTCCAACTGCCCCTGTACTCAAGTGGCCCTGTAAGTCTCCAACCTGCCTCATCTGTTTGTTTAATATAACTAGGGATGCATCGAATCCAGGATTCGGTTCGGGATTCTGCCAGGATTCTGCCTTTTTCAGCAGGATTTGGATTCGGCTGGATCCTTCTGTCCAGCCGAACCGAATCTAAATCCTAATTTGCATATGCAAATTAGGGCCGGGAGGGAAATTGCATGACTTTTTGGCACAAAACAAGGAAGTAAAAAAATTTTCCCCTTCCCACCCCTAATTTGCGCATGCAAATTAGGATTCAGATTCGGTTCAGTATTCAACCGAATCTTTCACGGAGGATTCTGGGGTTCGGCTGAATCCAAAATAGTGGATTCGGTGCATCCCTAAATATAACTAAAGAAATGTCTGTAACTGTATGAAATTAAGCTGGAAAGCCTTCTGTCTTCATTGTGTAGAGAACATTGACTTCAACTTTAAAAGTCCCGCAGAACTCAATAATTCTGGAGACATGTTAATATTTTATTTTAATATAATAATAAATTATCACTCAAATTGGACTCATTATTCTGCAATCTATAATAATGCAACTGAAACAGGAATAGTCATGTGTAATTGTACATTAAACAGTTTGTTAAGTTCTTAAGGCAGCAATTCATAAAATTATTTTTCTATAACAATTCTTTTTAAAACTGTCATTGATTTATTAAAACAATTGGAAATAAATCGAGATTTTCAAAAAGGACTTTATATAACCTAAAATGGTTCTAAAATCATGCATAAAATAGTATCTATCATAAATCCATTAGTCATTTATAAAAATGTACATGGTTTAAAAATGTTTTTATAAACTTTTTAAACAGACAAATAGTGGGTTATTTATCAAGGTCTGAATTTATCTGTATTTCTAATATCCAACTTCGAGCAACTCTGAATTCGTGAATGGACCTTATTTATGAAGAAAAAAGGCAGAAAAAATAGGGTTGGGCACAACTCCGGAGCTTCCCTGAAAACTCTGAATTGTTTGGAGTTTTCCGCAAAAATTACAGTTTTTTTTCCGAGTTTTTTGTTCTGAATCCCCGAAATCATCGGATATTGGTATGGACATCAGCACAGACACTGGGACCTTCCCCATTGACTTATACAGGACCTCCAGAGCTTTTAGATGCTGGTATTTCAGATTTTGGAGTTTTCATGCCATCGGACTTTTATAAATCCCGAATAATTTGGATTTCTTTTTTTTGTAAGGCCTGAAAATCAGAATTTTTCAGATTTCGTGTATTCGGAGCTTAATAAATAAGCCCCATAATGTATATGATATTTTATTTTAAGGGTAACCTTTAATGCTGGTTCTATTTTTTTATTTTTGCCACCCTAAAGTTTATTTCTAACCAACAGTGTGAATAAGAGAAACAAAGAGATTTACAAATACAGGATATACATATGGGCTTTGCAACTCATGCTCTGAGATTGGTGCTGTAGTACCCATAGTGGAGATGTGCCACTAAACCATGTTAGAAAGTTGCTTAGAATGACATTTAATTTCGTTAGGCATAACACAAGTTTTTTTTGCCACTTTGAACCTTTTCCGAATGCTATTCTTATGTTGGTCTCAAATGGGGAAGGGGCTTGTGGATGAGTGGGCAAAATAATCTCCACGAATCTAAGCGTGTGTCTTATGTGTGCCCTAATGTTGCAGAAGCTGAGTCTGCTGGGTACATGGGAAAGCTACTAATGCTATATTACTGAACGTTGGAGGGGCAAGTCCAGTTGGGGAGATGTTAGATTTCAGTGCCAATATAATGGAGTATTACAAAGAGATCCTCTGTCTCTCCTAGGAGACCGCTCAGCCTCCCCTCCTATAGCAGCTTCTGCTCCTCTTCAGGGGTGCTCAGTCCGCAGCGTCCCCACCGCTTAACTCAAACTGTGCCAAAGGAATGGACGGCACTCCACATGAAGAGGAAAAAGGTCTTTATTACAAGCTAAAAGTAGGGATCAAAGGCCCTACGCGTTTCGGGATACAATCCCTTAATCATAGGCAAATTATTACAAAGAGATAAAACAAAGTTTTCAATTTGCTATCACCTTCCAGTGATTGGATTCTGTCTGTATACTTGAAAATTATGCATGATCAGGGCAATTATAATTATATGCCACAATGTATTATTTATGGTTGGACTTTTAAAGGGGGAAATACAATATTTTTCGAACGAAAAAAAAATCAAAATGTTCTGGATTTATTAAAGTCCAATGGTGTTAAAAGTCCAATGAAAAAGTACAACTACAACTCAGACCTGCCAAGAACAGGTAGAGGTCAACGGCAGATGTTCTGTTAACAACTAAGATTTTCTGAGTTGCGTTAAGAAAAGACGCCATAAGAAAAAATGCCCATTGACTTTAATGCATTTGGAGTGAAAAAAAAAATCGAATTCCTATTGACTTCAATGGTTTTCATAAATTTTTCGCATTGTCGACAATTTTTCGGAGTTTCGCCAATTTTTCGGCAAAGCGAAATGGGACAGATTCACTCATCACTAGTTACTAATTCCTTTTTTCTAATCTAGTTACATAACTACAATTTTGTGACTTTTGCCATTACTACAGCATTCATATTTTTTTCTTTATTATAGACCTTAATCCATGCCTTACGGAATTGAAGGAATGGAAGGTGTCGGGTATTATTAAATGGCTAGACAACCCTAGCAACCCAATTAAAAGAACAACAATTGCTGATAAAACTCTGTACATGTGCTGTTCCTTTTTCCTTAAGAAATTGATTATTAGAGTCCCATGTCCATGCCTCTGAAGGCCACATTGGGGTCCATACTGGAGGCCGAAGAGATGATCTTCTCATGGTAATTTTTCTCTAATGTATTTCTCTGTAGCTGTCATCTTTCTCCTTCCTTTCTCCACTCCATATATGACAATAATACATGCGTTTAAAAGAGCTTGTTCTTTATAACATAAGAAAGTCTTAAAATGCATTGCTAATGGATTTAAATATTTACTTCAATACCTAAAGAATCATGTTAATGGATGCAGGCTAAGTGAATGATTGAATAAAATGGAGAAATAAAAGATAATAGTAATGTGTTTTTTATATATCAATTTCAGATAGACTTTATTTCCTTTAATGGGAAAAATGCCCTATTGTAAAAGATTTATGAAGCTCACTTAATAAATGAGCAAATTCATGTTGTATAAATCTGGTGTTGTGTAAATCTCATAATGCAACAAAGCAGTAAAATTATGTAAAAACACACATTTTACATGTTCCTATTAAATTATCAATTTTATTTTAATGTTTTAATGTAGAATAAATATGGCTGGGAGTATAATCATATAATTCCATGGTTGCTATGACCTACTTAAAGGAAAACTATACTCCCAAAATGAATACTTAAGCAACAGATAGTTTATATCAAATTGAATGACATATTAAAGAATCTTACCAAACTGGAATATATATTTACATAAATATTGCCCTTTTACATCACTTGCCTTGAACCACCATTTCGTGACTCTATCTGTGCTGCCTCAGAGATCACCTGACCAGAAATACTACAACACTAACTGTAACAGGAAGAAGTGAGGAAGCAAAAGGCAGAACTCTGTCTGTTAATTGGCTCATGTGACCTAACATGTGGTTTGTATGTGTGCACAGTGAATCTTACGATCTCAGGAGGCGGCCCTTATTTTTTAAAATGGCAATTTTCTATTTATGATTACCCAATGGCACATACTACTAAAAAAGTATATTATTATGATAATGGTTCATTTACATGAAACAGGGTTTTACACATGAGCTGTTTTACTCAGTATCTTTTAATAGAGACCTACATTGTTTGGAGGGTATAGTTTTCCTTTAATATATTTTATAGAGGAAATTGTAATTTTATTAAAAAAAAACACAAATCTCTACTTATTTATTAAAATATGTAATTATAAAGAGCACAAACATATAAAACATGGAATGGAAAAATATGAAAACCTTAAAATCCTAATTTACTAACACTAAATATTTTTAAATTGACTTCTACATGGCCTCTGCAGCTTTAAAGACTTTTACATAAGAGTTTTTTCAAAGCACTAAAAAGTTTCAATATTGAAAAAAAAAACTTTCATAAGTCGGCCCCCATGTGTCTGAATAGATTTCCTCAAGGTTCTTTGGTTTCAGCCCACAGTTCAAATAAATAGATCCTTATGAAACTGACCCCAGTTATAGGAACCTTATACTGTAAGTTGCACCAGAGCAGGGGCTTATGTGAATGATGAACAATAGTGATGGGCAAATCAATTTCGCGAATTTGCTATGAATTTCCACGTTTTAATTCGAGTAACTGCACTGAAAATTTCCCGGCAAAAAATCCACCACGAAAAAAAAAAAATTGTTGCACGTGAGAATAGTCGCCTGCATAAAATTGTCGCGCAACAAAATTTTTCGGATGCCCATTGACTTTTATACATTTGGACAAAATAGTCACACATATAAAAATTGATGCTCACGTCAAAATTGTTGTGCGTCAAAATGTATTATTTATTATTAAGCCCATTGACTTTAATGCGTTTTTGCCTTTTTTTTCAGCCCAGATTCGCCCATCACTAATGAACAATAGCTGTAAACTAAAGGATAATGAGTAGTTCTATTATGTTATAGTCCTCATCTTTTTAGAAGCAGAATGTGGTGTTTTTTAGACATGTACCCAAAGTTCTTAAAGGAGAACTAGAGTTAAAATCACTAGGGGTACCATATATTAGGCACACCAGTAATTTAAATCACTTATCTGATATGTGTGCCACATCTCCTGTTAGTAGAAACCTGTACTGGATTGAGGTAATTCTGTAGAAGGTTATCGGCAAGATTATTCTTCCACTTCTGTCTTCTTTTCTCAAGGCCTGGCTGGTGCATAGCAGAAGAAAGCTAGCTTTCCAGTTTGGCTTACACGCTACTGCGCATGCACCTGTTCAGACCATATCAAAAACAACATGTAAGAAGTCAAAGAGGATTTCTTCTATAGAAATACCCTGGGGTGATGCAGTTTTAGTGTACAGGATCAGTGGTACCAGGTAAGCAATTATAATCACTGGGGGGTGCCTAACAAACTTACATTTTGCTCATGTTCTTTATCCCTACTCCCACCGAGTCCATTTGCCTGGAAACACCTCAGATTCCCTGCCATCATGATGACACCACCCAACCACCCAGTGATGTCACTAAGTGAAACATCCAGTGCAACATAGAAGTTCAAGTAGGCATTTGCTTATTTTCATTGCAACACTGGGGGTCCTTGCTTAAAGGAAAACTACACCCCAAACAATGTAGTTCTCTATAAAAAAATATATTGCATAAACCAGATCATATGTAATACCCTGCTTTGTGTAAATAAACCATTGTCATTATAATATACTTTTTTAGTAGTATGTGCCATTGGGAAATCATAAATAGAAAATTGCCATTTTAAAAAATAAGGGCCGTCCCCTGGGATCCTAGGGTTCACGGTGAACACAAACAAACCACACATGTTAGGTCACATAAGCTTATTAAAGGGGTTGTTCACCTTTAAATGAACTTTTAGTGTGATGTAGAGAGAGATACAGGGCTGGAACTAGGGGTAGGCAGAAGAGGCATGTGCCTAGGGCACAAAGGTGGAGGGGCGCCAGGCACAGTACCTCTTCTGTTGCCTTCCCCCTAGTTCAGACCCTTGTTTCCCTACCTGCAGCAGAAATCCCTGCTTCTTGGATCCGCGCACTTTCCTGCGCATGCACACACACGCTGCATAGGCTTGTGCGCTTGTCCATGTGTGTGCACACTCACCTATTCATGCATGCGCGTCTATGCGTGCGTGCACATCATTTGGGGATGATGTAGTTGGCCGGGTTAATTTGGCCCGGCACTGGAGAGATATTCTGAGACAATTTACAGTTGGTTTTCATTTTTTAATATTTGTGGTTATTGATGGTGCACATCTTTCCGATCCGACACGATGAGAGGAATCGCAGGCATCAAGCCGTATCCACAGAATCTAATGTAAGTAATACAAATGTCGCATCTACAAACTGATTGCATTTATCATGAAAACCGCTAAATCTTCAGATTATTGCATGAAACCCAGCAGAGATCAAAATTAGTGATGGGCGAATTTGCGGCGTTTCGCTCCGCCGAAAAATTAGCGAAATTCGTGAAATGGCGAAAAATTCACGAAACGGCGCGGGCGTCTCATTTTTGACGCCGGTGCCCGTTTTTGACGCCGGCGTCCGTTTTTTCGGAAATTTTTTTTTGACGCCAGCGAATTTTTGCCGCGAAGTTTAGCGGGCGTTTTGCGAATTTATTTGCTGGCAGTGAATCGCTCAAATTTGCCACGAATTCGCGCCTGGCGAATAAATACGCCCATCACTAATCAAAATATCTTCTTCCATTGACTTCTACATGAACTTGGCAGGTCTGAGTTGGAGTATATATTTATTCAGACTTTTAACACCCTCGGCGTTTAATAAGTTCTGCTAAAAGTATTTTTCCACTAAAAATTCTGATTTTCTAGTAAAAAAAAATATTGGATAAATAACCCCCTCGAAGTTTTTCATCAGGTTTTTTCTTAAATCATTTAAAAAAATGAAAATTCCACTTTTTATAAATCATCCCCTATTTGTGCAGGCCAAGATACGGTAAGGTATCATATCCATTATTTGTTGTTTGATAATAACGTAGCTTACATTAAGAAATCCTGCCCAGCATCTTTAATTACCACAACATCCAGCCTTAGCTACTTTTGATTTAAGAGATGGCAAGTAATAGATAATTGCCTTCTAAGCTTAATTAAACATTTTATTATATTAATTGAACTTTGACAAAGATGATAATGTGTCAGAATATAACCCTGCTCTTACACACATTAATTGCAATCATGGTTGGCTGGACTGGAAATTTTCAGAAAGAATTCCTGTTAATGGTCCATCAACTAGAAATGTCTTTTTTAATTTAGATAATTAAAAAAAAAATATGCATATAAAATCACATTTGTTAAAAAAAGAAACAATATCACTTTGTAAAAGGAAGGTCTGCTCTTAGTCCTCTCATAAGGAGAAATAAACGAATTCAAACTTTAGGATACGAGATAAAAGAGACTGTACATGTCAAAAGACGAAATCAGATATGGAATCTATTATCTGAAAACCCATTAACTAGAAAACGTGGAAATACATTGTCATGAAGCCCCAAGTATAGTAGGAAAGCAATTTTTTTATTTTCTAAATAATTCTCTTTTTATAATTCTCTGTAAAAAATAATTCAGTAACTTGTGCCTGATCTTAAACTAAATACAATTAAATCACGCTGGTGGCAAAACACTCAAAAAGATCCACCAATTTAAAGTATTTTTGCATGTCAGGAGCACTTCATTGCTTAAAGTATTTTAACATGTCAGGAGTGCTCCATTGCAGAGAGCTCCACTTTCTTTTCAAGATGGTGATGCCCATGGGCGCAACGTCATGTCCGTGCCACATAGTTACATGCTGCTGCATGATGTTATCACAATGTGGTTTGGCATGAAAATTTAAACTAAAAGGACACCAATGCCTGATTCAATGCCTGAATATAGGTCCTAATTCTGAGATTCCTGTGTGGGCTTAAATTGCTTTTCTGATTCCAGGTGCCTGATCCTCCTGCTTGATCCTGATTGTACTGATTTGCTGCTTTCCCTGTCCATTTGCCTGGATTGTGACTTTCAGCTGTTTAACCATGTGTATATATGTACCGCGTATTGGACTACTTACACCAGCAGAACTTTGGCATATTACACTTACAACAGCGTACTTATGACTTTAGGTAAATGTGCAATGTTGATGTAATATAATACCACAGATTTCTGTGACTTCAGATTTCCAATCTACCTCTCTTTTCTTCCAGACTAAACCAAACCGGTGTAAACAGGAATTGGCTATGTTGCTATAAAAATAGGAAAAATTTGAACACTGACAGTTTATTTTAAAATACATTTTCAGAAACTTGTGATTTAGCACATTTACTAAACAGTAAACAATCGATAAAAGTCAAGAAAGTGCTTGGTGAGATTGTCACACGATTGAATATTTGCCTTTTTTGCCCATTTATGTACTGGCTTAAATAGGGCAGATCCAATAGTGCATCTGGCCCTCACCCCATAGTACCCTAACATTATCCAACTGTAGCTGTGTATCTATCTTGGTGAAATCTTTGTTGCTATATGTAAATTTCTATGTCTTGTATCCCTTTACTTTGTAAAGCGTTGTGGGAGAAAATGGTGTTATATAAATAATAACACTACTACTACTAGTAATAATACACGGTATGTGTAGGATTAATTTACTAATTTTTTATTTGTAAAAATATTCTTTTTTTTGTCTTTATTTTGTTTAAACAAATGACTACTGGAAATAATTCATTCACTAAGCCTACATGTTTAACACGAACTGTCTCTTAAAGGGTGGAACAAAATTAGTTGTTTTGTCTGTTTTGGGAGAGGAAAGGCTTGCAAGGAAAATAATTTGAATATTAACCAAAGAGAAGAGCTCTATGGAGGCACTCCATGTATTTCCTGATTAAGGTGTGACAGTGTTAAGTAGGAACATTTACAGTACAGGGTGGTGGAGGAATGCAGGGTTCACCAGCCACTGAGACTATGGAAGGAGGAGTAGCTGTCAAGGAAGGTTTCCTGCGACCAAAGAAGCAGATGGCATCCGAGAAAGAAGAATGTCCAGTGCTTGCCCGATGTAGACCTGCTGACTTTCATAAGCTTCCATGCAGGACACCAATCCCCGGAGAGCTCTTCCAAAATCAGGCGTAGCTTCCTCAGTGGGGTCCATGGCCCGATTATAATGTCAGGGGGCCTAACCTCTCCCAGGGGGAGTATTCTGGACCAAGGAGGAAGCTAAAGGGTTAAAGTCCAAATTCGCAGTACAAATAGGGTTCAAGAGTTGTCATAGTCAATATCCAGGCAGATGTTCAAAAGGCAGGCAGATAGAGAGCAAAATCGATTTTCAGGCAGGGTCTAAGTCCAGAAATCAGTTCAACAAGAATTATAAAGCACCCAGGCGTGTTCAAAACCTATAATCGGGCATTGAACCCATGACCTGGAAGAGTTTTTATCTTGAATTATCGCACCACGTGTTGGCAATGGACGCCGCCATCTTGGATGCGACACTGGAGAGGACAGAGACGCTGAGAGGAACGGGCACTCCGAGCGGTCCTGACAGGTACCACCCCTTTTCATGTGTTTAGCATTAAATTACAGAAAAAAATAATTTAATTGCATGAGATATTTACATTCTTTGCACAATGTAATGCCTATCCAACTGGCTTGTTGTACATGCCCGTAGGCACAGTTGGAGTGCGGACCAAGGAGGAGGCAGTTCAAACAAATAAAGTTCAAGGTACAAAAAGGTTCGGCAATAGAATGGTCAGAGTTCAGGCAAGGGGTCAATCCAGGCAGAATAGGGTCAAAACGATAATTCAGGCAACGGTCGGTACACAAGAATCAATATAACAATACTAGAGTCACACCCAGGAATGCACAAAGTGAAACCTATACTTGGGCAATGTTGCAGTGTTCAAGCTTCTTTAAATAGGCCTGTTTTGGTAACAAAAGCTGGACGTGATGGCGTCATGACGCTGAAGCTGGCGTCGCAACTCATTCTGACGCCGGCATCCATTCCAACGCTGGCGGCCAATCAGCGGGTGAGAAGATGCTGGCGTCACAGCATTGCGAACAGCAGGATCCATGTAGAGGAGCAGGGCGCCGCCATCTTGGCCGCCATCTTGGAGCGAAGCATGGCGGTGAGTATCGGTTTCATTTACACTTATGTCATTAAAGAATGATACCATTTTCTAAATGGCCCATATTTTTCTCCTTGGACAATTGTCTTTTTCTTGGTAACCATGTGACTCCTTATTTATGTCAAAGCACAACAGTCTTGGATTATGACTAAATAGACATAAGTTGGTATTTATAGGGACATATTTATTATGCTGTGTAAAACAAAATTCGCCAAAAACAAAATGGTGTAAAAAGCTGTATAAAAGATATGGCAAAGGCATGTGTAATTTTATGCCATGCGAACGCCAGATTTGACCATGCTATTTTATATTGCTTCAGAGGGAATTCACATTTTTACATGGTGAAGCGTAGCAATATGTGGTGTATTATCCCACCATTTTTTTTACACAGTATAACAGTGTCGGACTGGGATACCAGGGGCCCACCAGAAAACCTTAGGCTGAGGGCCCACTTTCCAAACTATTACATCCTCCTCTCCTCTCCTAACTCAAACTCTTTATTCTCCTAGTCTCATTTCTCTACATGCTATACTCTATTCTTCCATTATTAAGCCTCCTTGTTCCCATAAAGAATTAGGAAATTACCATGAAATAGGCCAAATGGTTAGAAGCAAGAGGCCCACTGACACCTGGGCCCACCGGGAGTTTTCCTGGTATCCCTGTGGGCCAGTCCGACACTGCAGTATAATAAATATGCCTTGTAGAGTTGTATAAAGATGTGGCAAGTAGATGTAAAGGGAACTTTGCAATATTGTTAAAATACATGGTATCCATGGTATACATACAACTTTTATGTCAACAATATAAACAATAGACACAATGAAGTTTAATCTCTATGACACACCAGGGAGTTAACATTTGCGATGCTTTGAGGGAGATTAGTGGTGGTCAAAATGCCCATCCATGCCTTACATTGCAACTTTTTCAAATGAATAGTAACTCTTCATGTGATCACTATATCAGTCAATATTGGCCAATATTTCGGCAGCTGGCCACCCATAAACAGATTAGTCGATTTTGACCACATTACCTGAACATCCTTCCTGATGTTATCTTATTATACCTGGAATTAATAAATCTATTATAAAATACTGCTTAAAATGATGAAATCACGTTATAGTCATGAAAACTCCTTTATTAAGGTTCGGATTTTAGTAGTTTTAGCGTTTTTTTTAATTTTTTTTATTTAAAGATTTTTATTTTCTGTTAAACTTCAACAAGCATAGCATTAGCACATGTATGGTCATGTAAATCGTAGAACTGGTTACATTATCACAGATTGGCATGACATAGTTGGTAGCATTTTTATACATGTAACTCTATGCACCAAATAAACCTTCACATTTATTAACTGAACATGTCTTTGTGTTTATTATCATCATTTACTTTTAGTCAACCTGTGTTACATGGTCAGGATTGCCTAATCCGTTAATGATGCTTTTCTGTAGTTCTCAAAGGGGAAAAGAATATACTAACAAGAAAAGAAAGGGAAAAGGTAAATGAGGGGGGACCAGAGAGTGAGCGCAGAGGAGCCAAGTCCGTGAGTCAAGTCGTATCCATCTGAGCTGTCTCATATTCCGCCCAGGGGAGCCATAATAGACCATTTTGATAGTCTTTGCCCTGCAAATATGCTCTGATAGTTTCCATGTTTCTGATCCAAATCACTTTGGCGATAAGAGCCGTTTGATTTGGCAGAAAGGTGCTCTTCCATTTGGTCGCCCTTAATGTTTTTGCTGCCGTAAGTATGTGTGTCGCTAATTTATTGGATTCTGAGGTTTTCAATGTTTTAAGAGGTAGGCCTAGAAGAAAAGACAAGGGCTTGGGTGTTGCTTAAAAATATCTGATAGAGTATGGGCTACCAGTTTTAGAGGTTTTTGAAATCAAGAATAAACTCATAAACCAAGATTGTCATTGAATTTATTATACATTTCAATTATGCAAACTACAAACCAAAAAAAAAAGCACTGAATGATTTAAAAAAAAACAGATAACCCCTAAAAATATTTAGTTTTTTTTACAATTTGTAACAGAAAAAAAATCAGAAAACTTCTAAAATTCTAACTGGTTTAAGAATGGTCCAAAAGGATGAACACATTTCCCATTCACTTCTACAGCACCTCAACAACTTTTACTTAGTGAAGTTTGGAATTCAAGGCTTTTGTTGTTTACTAAACTCCGAATTTATCTCATATTTTATTTTAAAAAAGCATGACCAAACTCCCATGCTAGATTTGACCTTATTTTTTCATTAAAAAAAACTCAAATTAATTGGTTACGGAAAAACCTGATAAAATAGATCCGGAACCTTAATATTCTGATTTTTTTCTGACCTTTTGGGGGTTTTTGTCCGAAAACCCCACATTTTTCAGTACAAACCACAATATCTTCAAATTGAGATTGGTGCCTCTCCCATTGATTTATGGGATGAGATGGCAGATTTTTGGATTCTGTTATTTGCTGCATCAGGGTATAAGAAATCTCGATAAATTCTAGGTTTTTTTCGACGAAAAATTTAATTATTTTCCCCAAAAAGTCCAAACAGATAAATTAGAGGTTTAGTAAATAACCCCCTTAATAAATCTCACGTTTTTTGAGTTTTTAGTAAACCAGGAAAACCAAAAAAATTTTTGTGATTAATGGAAAAATTACCTCCTTAAGGTATGGAGATCCAAATTACTGAAACGTCCTTTATTCAGAAAACCCCAGGTCTCAAGGATTCTGGATAATAGATCACATACTTATATTTGGATCTTTTAATAAATGACATGGCGGTCACGGTTTTAAAGAAAATTGCTTTATTTGTGGTTTCTTAAACCACTAAAATGAAAATGTTGATAAATGGCCTTACCCTGTGGCATTTTTATCAAAATTCAAATTTCGATAATTCGAATAAACTCAAAATGTTTGATTATTTATTCAGAAATTAGATTCTAAATAACTTGATTGAATAAAACCATGTAAAAACTTTAATGCATCAAATTTCTATTCTACTAATTTTCAATGGACATCTCCAATTGACTTCTATAAGAACTATCAACTTTTTAGTTGTTAAAGCTTTACATCCCTGTTTTAATAAATAAGTAGTTAAGAATCTGAGAAAAAGCATGGCTTTTGGGGCAAAAAATGTGAGTTTTTGGGCCACTCGATTTTATCAAGTCCTTGATAAAAACAGGTGAGTACTGAGCTATCTAAATTCATCTTCTTATTTTCTAATATTTTTCAATACCTATTTACATAAATTACTTCTCTCATTAATGGGACCCATTTTATTTAAATAAGTCAAAAGATAACATTGTGAACTGATCAATCCCTACCATTGTTTCCAAGGAAATCTCCATTATATTTATCATGTATTTATACACCTGTTTGTGTGCCATAAATAATGGAAAAAAAAGATTTGCATCTTAAATTGGCCCTTAAAGGCACTATCAGGGCACTGAAAACCCAACTATATTATATCTAACCCATAACTGATAGGAAATAGGTTTATGCAAAATCTGTCTGACAGGTTTTCCCCTGAGTCAGGAATGATTTGTGGCACAGTCCTATAGCCAGAAGTTCTGGTGGCATAGATGTATAAAAAAAGGCAGTAATGCGGTGTCATTATATATTTATATATGGAATTATATATGGACAAAAATATTATTCAAAAAATATGTTTTTTATATATATAACAGTTTTAGGTGACATTTTATTAGGTTTCTTTAATTGAGAAGGATCTAGGGATTTTTGTGGATAACAAGTTGTCTAATTCCAGGCACTGACATTCTGTCGCTACTAAAGCAAATAAAGTTCTGTCTTGTATAAAAAAAGGTATAAAATAAAGGGATGAAAACATAATTTTGCCTCTTTATATGTCTCTGGTAAGGTCTCACCTGGAGTATGCAGTGCCATTTTGGACTCTAATCCTTAAGATGAATACAAATGAGCTGGAGAGAGTGCAGCGAATTGCAACTAAACTGATTAAGGGGATGGATAATTTAAATTATGAGTATGGGTATGGTAGATCGTCATGGTTGGGGTTGAAAAGATGCTTGGGGGGGGAATAATTACTTTTTATAAGTACATTAGAGGGCATAATAGACCGCTAGCAGGAGATCTATTTTTTCATAAAATGGATCATCAGACCCATTTAGATTAGCGGAACAGAACTCTAATTTGAAGCAGCGTAGGGGGTTCTTCACAGTCAGGACAGTGAGGTTGGGGAATGCCCTGCTGGATGATGTTGTGATGGTTGGTTCTGTTAATGCCTTTAAGAGTGGCGTGGATGATTTCTTGGACAAGCATAATATTCATGGCACTATGTGACACTAAAATCATTGCAGATATTGATATATATTGTTTCAGTGGGTGTGTGTAGGTGTGTGCACTGGGTTTTACAGTTTTGGACGGGTTGAACTTGATGGACTTTTCAACCCAAATTAACTATGTAATCAGGTGTGATAAGTCAAGGAATATTCATGTGTCAATGAATATAGTAAGGAGATGGTACCTATAGTAGCAGTGGGATAATAGTCTCTGGGTAGGGACGGTGGCTGTGGGATAGCAGGTATAGTAGGGAGAGATGGTGCCTATAGTAGCAGTGGGATAATAGTCTCTGGGAAGGGACTGTGGCTGTAGGATAGCAGGTATAGTAGGGAGAGATGGTGCCTATAGTAACAGTGGGATATTCGTTTCTGGGAAGGGACTGTGACTGTGGGATAGCAGGTATAGTAGGGAGAGATTGTGCCTATAGTAGCAGTGGAATAATAGTCTCTGGGAAGGTAGTGTGGCTGTGGGATAGCAGGTATAGTAGGGAGAGATGGTGCCTATAGTAACAGTGGGATAATAGTCTCTGGGAAGGGAGTGTGACTGTGGGATAGCAGGTATAGTAGGGAGAGATGGTGTCTATAGTAACAGTGGATAATAGTCTCTGGGAAGGGAGTGTGACTGTGGGATAGTAGGTATAGTAGGGAGAGATGGTGTCGATAGTAACAGTGGGATAATAGTCTCTGGGAAGGGAGTGTGGCTGTGGGATAGCCGGTATAGTAGGGAGATGGTGCATATAGTAGCAGTGGGATAATAGCCTTTGAGAAGGCAGTGTGGCTGTGGGATAGCAGATATAGTAGGGAGAAATGGTATCTATAGTAATAGGGGATAATAACCTAACCTGAATGCGCTTCAGTCCTTTCAGGCAGCCAGTCCACTGACAGTTAAAGGCTGCTCAAGGTACTGGGACTTGCAGTATATACAGTATTTATACACTGAATAGTGCCCCACAGTTATACCCTCACTGCTGAAAAACAACCAATAGTGCATTTTTATAAACAACATAAGCAAACCTGATTTCTAACATCTATCTGAAAGTGGAATAAAATATAGTACATAATGTCATTTATGTGCAAAAGGATGTAACCATCTTGGCGACATTTAAAAGCAATTTAAAAGCAGGTTTACTGTAACCAGCTAAGATTTATTTATAGGGAGAATGCCACCCATAATTTTTATAGTCTAGCGGTCAGGTGGGCAGCTGCCAAAACTGCTCAGCTAATTGTGAGAAGTCATTGTTCGTTAATGGAATTTCACTCCACAAACAGCAGCTGTGTGTTTACTCACACGGATTATTAATGCTAGCTTTCCCTCAGCTGTGAGTGTGTTGGGCTTGGACATCCCATGATAGATCTATCTGCAATGATCCCCCATTCACTGCCTGTACACTGCAAAGGAAAAAGTAAGGATAGGGGGGAGATCTTTTAATGGCAGGTGTATAAAGGTTCTGCCCCTACCTCAAAACTCAGCTTCTCACTCCTAAACAATTAAATGGCAATTTTGGAAGTCATTAATCTGTTGGCCACCTCGTGAGATCTAATTTATACCTGTCAGGAGCAATGGACAGCAGCTAATAGGCAGTAATTGTAATAGAAGTCTGCTTCCCCACTTGGTAGCATGCTTTTACTGAGAGGTCTCTGAGACAGCATTGTCGGAACTTGCACTCCGTTCTCCTGAGACTGTTGCGGATTGCTACACAGTATGACTCTTTCTTTCTCTGTCTATGTTTTATGGAATTTTTCTTCTGTGGATGGAAGTTAAAGAGAAATAACCTTTATTTAAGCATAAAACATTAGCCAAGGCCTGAAACAAATTGTGGTTTAATAAGGATTCTAAAGCAGAATCCTAAGCAAATGGTTATTTCTACATAAGTTGTTAGAGAGCCACATAGACTTTTTAGCATTTGTATATTATTATTTTCCCTTGTTTCCCCTAGCTTCTATGTCAGTGTTTCAGACTCTCTCTTGCATCAAAACTCATTGTTCTCAGGATGCTTTTTACAAGCTTTCTTATCGATATGATTTTCTCCTTAGATGTCAGGCTTTGCCATAGCTCCAACAAAACTCCAGCAAAATATCAACCTTGGCAGATGATTGGCCAAACACGAGAAACAGCAAGTGAATAATAGCAGGAACAGACTCATATGTTTGCTTATAACATATACAGGGATACCATGCTTTTCTCTTGGGCAGGGAGTAACAACACAAAAATTCACACCTTTGCCCTGGAACAAGAAGTAGAATGCAGTGTAAGCACAGCAGGAGGTACACACTTGCTTTGGAGTTGTCTGGAGCATATAAAAGGGTGATGGATTTTTTGATGCACATGACCAAGTTCTTTGCGCACAACACAGTGTTTTCTGCTTTGTTGAGTACCAAGTTGCGTTTGCCGCATTTTGCGCCAATGCATCTACATTAAAGCAATTGCTTGTGCACTTGTTTGTAAATGAATATGGGTTGCAACTAACATTTTCAGATTGACATATGAGGGCAGATTTACTAAACGGCAAAGTGGCCGTTGCTAGGGAAAATTCGGCAAAATGACACTTTGCAGGGACATTGCCAATTTACTAAAAGGCAAAGAGAACAATTCGCTACCAAAAGAGCTCAGCGCTAACCAAGTTTTGTGCCCTATTGCAATTTTTGCTCAGGCGAACAATAGTTACTCTGCAAATTCATCAAAGTGCGAAGTTTCTACTATGTTGCCCTTTTCTCCAGAGTCTGTTTCGCCAGATTATACGTGGTGAACCATTTGAAGCTCATGCCACATTTGTTTTAGGATGGGCTCATGTCTAGAACAATAGAGGGTCTCTTTTGTCTTTATTTTGCTTCCTTGGACATTTTTAATAATAAGTGGCCACTTCAAACAATTTCACCATCACTTATAAAGACATATAATACACAAAAGCCATGAATATCTTGTAAATGATATCCTTATAAACGGTGAGTTCTGATGTCATCAGTTATAAACGGTGAGTTCTGATGTCATTTCTGTCACATGACTCACTGAAACGTGTGTATTATAATAAATAAAGTACCCCCAGTTGCAAAATATGAGGATATTAGAAGTTACCTCGGAGTTCCATGACCTGTATAAAAAGCACTCGGCCTTCGGCCTCATGTTTTTATATGGTCATGAAACTCCTCGGTAACTTATAATATCCTTATATTTTACAAGAGGGGGTACTTTATTCACTATATATATGACCAATATATACCCACCCCATTTAAATTTACCTAAGTGTAAGTATGTTAATGAAGTTTTGCTAGGAAGAAAGTAACGCCAGCGAAAGTTCACTTAGAAATGCTCTTGCTGATGAATTTGTGCTGGCGAAACTTCGCCAGTGCTAGTCTGCCGAGACATAGCTTTTGATGAAGAAGCCTATGCACTGCGAATTAACATCTGACGAAGTTGCAAGTGTGTCGGAGCCTTCTGAGGAGAAAATTCACCCTTTAGTAAATTTGCCCCATGGTGTTTGAATTGATTAACCCAACCTTTTTAGGTGCAAGTTTGATGAGGCTGTGGTCACCCAGGAATTGCTGCCATGTTTAGAATGCTGGTAGCTTGAGGCCTCCCCAGTGTCAATAGGTGCACTTGCACATGATCTTCAGAGAAGATTGGGGAATTAGTGCTTAGCGCAACTATACAGAAGTGCAAGGAGTATGTTTCAACACAAGTTCCTTGAATGGCACCAACATGCATAACATTTGTGTGTATTTTAGTTTGCCTTTATTACTTCTTATTTTCAAGCAGCAAGAGGGGCATTTCACAATTACATTATTTCTGGGATGGTTAAGTGCTTTTCTTATGTTCAAGCAATCTAAAAATGTTTCTAACACTGACATTGGCAGGCACAAATATATAAAATTGTAATTTCAGTTGCAGTGACTGGAGAGTGGTGACTTTGATAAGCTTGTGAGTTTATAGCTGCCTAGGGTAGTTCCACCACTGGTGACTGCATAAATTATAATGTCCAGTCTGACAAATTTGAATTGATCTTGGAGCAATTACAGTAAATATGAAACCAAAGGAGAAGCATAGGAACATTACATACATCTTTCAGGACAAAACCATGTACCCATATTGTCCCTATTTAATCTATCTTATTTAGACAGGTCCCAAACAGCATAATAACGGTAATTTAGGAAGAAAATATAATTAATTTTATGTTTATCACTATATCCCTGCATTGTTATAATTTGATAGATACAAGTATTTGAAAAAAGATAACTATCCATAAAATGTAGAATATAGTTGAAGAATGGATATAGTATAATTGAAAAACAAATAAATAGTAAAAGAAAGAAAGGAAAAAAAAAAAAAGACAAAAAGTTAATGTTTCTTTTCCATCATCACAAAGTGAAAGTGATCTCATTCTCATCAGGATTTTATTGTTTTATTGACTATTCATAGAATACTAATTAGGGCAGAAGTAATATTTTATTGTCTCTCTGTTCCTTAAGGGGAACATGCAATTTCCATTTATTATACAAGAACGTTGAAGGTTTCCAAGAAAGATACATCATTTGGTTAATGATTGTACATTTAAAATTTGTGTTTCAATAATGTTGTACCGTTAAATGTTATCTTCTGCAGGTAATATTGAAAACAGCATGGAGTATACAGAATCCAAATTCTACCTGGACTTTTGGAGGTTATACCAAGAATTTAGTTGTTTGGGCATCCCTGCCATACAAGGTTACAACCTAGACAGTAACATCGGAGCAATAGTATGGGGCAGATTTAGCAAACTCTCAGGCTGGGCTGACTCCAAAAATCAGAAGAAAGTCACATAAGAATCTTGAGTTTTCCAGGATTTGTTATGCGATAAAACTGTGACATTTCTGAATCTGAAATTACTCCAGCTAAAAGCTGTTGAAATCTTGTAGAAGTCAATGGCAGATGTCCCTTTTACAACTGGAAGATCTTTCTTTGTTTCATGTTTTTAGACATTTTCTTGTGTTTTTGACGCTGGTTTTTATGCGACAATACGAAAAAGTCATACATATTTCAGCACAAATTGAAAGAGCTGTCAATTTTGCGACTTTTCAGCGACTTTGCCCGTTTGATGCAATGCCAAGCCTGCAGCCTACTGACATTGTCCTCTAGCAATATCAGTTAAGGTCATAAAGGGAAAACTTAGAGGCTTGACTTCTTGGCTACTTCTATTTTATTTAAGATTTATTTAATGGCAAGCACTCCTAACATCCTACACTCAATTATTTTGTGGTGCAAAGAATATTGGACATATGGAAACCTGACAATAAGCTGAGAAAAAATATACAAAACAAAAAGAGCTGTTGTTTCATTGTTTTTGTGTTAGTATGGTGGTGGATATATTCTTCATCAGGAACCTATGACATGTTCAAACATCACAAATATTAACACTTTCTTTTTTTACTTTTGCAGCAGTGTCCATGCTCATTAACAATGTCAAAGGTCATGTCAACATCTATTTTCAAAGACTTATTTATGCCCAATTTGAGTTACTTTCATTGTCTTAAAGCTCTACACAAGTCTTGATAATGTAGATTGATCCTCGTGGGTAGTGCTCTCAACTGCCTTATGCTAACACTTACATTTTTTACATTTATTCCCAATCACAATGTCAATGACATCTACACCTATTTTTCAATGTCTTATTGTTTGAGATACTTTCTATTTCAACGCACTACATTTGTCTTAAAGCTCTACACACGTCTTGCTAATGTCAATTGATTCTGATGGGTGGTACTCTCGACTGCTTTATAATGCAGATTTAGCAGATTGATAAATATTTAATCTTCTGTTAATGCCATGATTTAGGGGGTTATTTATCAAGGTATTTCTGACATAAAAATCTGATCAAGTTCAACTGCCCGAATGGACTTTATTTATTAAGAAAAGAGCCAGAAAAATAGGGTTTGGGCAAGCTTCCGAGCGTTCCGCGAAAACTCTGTATTGTTCAAAGTTTTGCGCAAAAACTAAGATTTTTCTTAGTTTCCGAGAAACTACAAACTTCATCGGATATCGGTACGGGCATCAGCAAAGAAACACAGGGACCTTCCCCACTGACTTATACAGGATCTCGATAGCTTTTAGATGCTGGGGTTTCGGATTCGGACTTTTAAAACCATCAGGCTTTAATAAGTTCCGAAATTTTTTTAGTTTTTTTTTTTTAGTCCGAAAAACACAAATTATTCGAATTTTGTATATTCGGAGCATAATAAATAACCCCCTTAAACTATGTAATTGAAGATGATTCCAACTTAAGTATAGAGTATATCCTTGCTTTAACAGCAGAGAGTAAACTTGACTGTGAAAGGCCTATAGTGGAGGGAATATAGGGGACCTTATACTTACTGATTAATTCACCCCCTGGCTGTGACCTTGCCCCCCCCAAAGCCTCTCTCCCAACAAAACAGACAACAACATTTTCTGTTGGAAAATGATGGCCTCAGCTTTTTATTAACTTTATCATGCTCAAAACATTCAACCACCAACAAGTTGTAATAATTATTAACCGTTTGCAACACAATTGACATTTTAACATACATAACATTCCATATCAAGTTTGTAACCCTACTTATTTCTGACCTGTCCTGATTCCCTTGGGCAGATGGTCCTGGGATTACCATCCTGTGCATTGTACCTCCGTACAGCTGCACCCTTCATGACTTTTGTTTACCCATCAGCCGTAGTGCACCGACCCCATGCCCGAGTTGGTCAGTTATACAACGTTCCTCCTTCTCTCTAGATCCCATCATAGTTCTGCCTGCTTTCCCAGGACCATGACCAATGCTGCGACCATTGACTACCCCCTTTTACTCACCCCTTGGGAGGGAAATGGGAGGGAAAGGTGGGCCAGCTTCTAACCTGTGTGGCTCCTCTGACCGGTAGGAAAAGAAAATGGTTTTCACCCGCACTTTCCTTTTATCCCCCCAACCCCCCTGCTATGCTAACCTATTACCACTTCCTATTACTGTACTTCCTATTTCTTCCTCTCCCCCCTTGCCTTACAAGTCATGCCCTCTTTCTGCCCATACAGGTTCAATCGTCTTTGTTTCAAGACATTACATATTTTTCATAAAGTTCAGTTATGATACAGGTCTAAGCGCAGCAAGGAAAAAATAATAACAGAATGAAACGCATACCAGGAAAAATCTTTCTTGTGTGAGAAATTGCTGAACAATTGTTGTATACGCCAGAACTGCAGTGAAAAGAGAATGAAATGAAAGTCATATATTAAAAGTCTATCACCAGATGATGCCTTGTCTGTGATCTAAGAGCTTCTTTTGAAAGAAGAGAACATGTTCGCTCCAGATACAAGCTGTCATATCTTCAGTATTTCTGTATAATGCCATTCTGACCTCTTGCTTCCATTTTAACCCATGTTCCTCAGCTGCAGTTAATTTATGAGATATGGCCAGTGGGTGGTAATCGAAACATGACATGAAAACTGTATAAATAAGACTATAATGTGTAGTGACAACTCCTGCTTCTGTTTGAAGTGCTTTTTGTAGTCAATCACAAGGCCTTGCTGGCGCTGCCTCTAACACAAGCTAATTACTTCCCTTCAAAAACAAGGTAAACTGTCTATCAGGGTTGGCAATCACATAATGTTCCTGCAGTTGAAAACTACAACCCCCAGCATCCTTACCCGGCTGGCTCTTTTTTTATGTTTTAATGAAAGCATAGTTTTTCAGCCGCAGGGGAGCGCAGGAATAGACGCATTAAATTTTTTCCAATGGGGCTGTACTCACACAGGAACGTGTAGGCACCGAACGCAGGAAAAATGCAGCATGTTGCGTCTCAACCTGCGTTCAGCTCCTACACGCGCCTGTGTGAGTACAGCTCCATTGGAAAAAATGTAATGCGTCTATTCCTGTGCTCCCCTGCGGTTGAACGCAGAAAAACGGAACGCAGGGGAGCGCAGCTACAACCGCTCGTGAGTAAGAGCCCTTAAGATATAATCAAATAGAGATATGCATTACTGAACTCATAAACATGTACTTATATGGATAAGATCACTATAAAAACAAGTATTTTGTGGATTTCACAAGACACATATACAAACACCCATGTGTAAGGGCCCTTATAAAAATATAAACTTTTCTCTAACCATCACCAAATATCAGTTGTTAGTACTAGATACAACTATTACTAACAGAAACATATTACAGCTCATTTATCACTGCAAATTCAGTGTGCAAAGTGCAATTTCAGGTTTAATTAAAAATGTGTGATTTCATTTGCAATGCAATGCATTTTTTTTTTACATAATTACAGTGTCATTTTCAGTGGGTTGCTGTTGACCCAAACTGAGTGCAATAACGCTTTGGGTTTGACATAAATGGCCACAATTGAACTGAAAATTAAGCATGAATGGCATTATTTCTGGTGCTTGGCATCAAAATTACATCTGTACTAGTGATGTGCGAATTAGCCAGATACCCTAGGGACTTGTGACCAACAATTGTCTGGTTAAGCTCCTCCTTCTCCGTCTGTGACCTTACTGTGCTGCTTCCACCTCCAGTGAGAGCTTTTTATAGACTCATGCCTGTGTGACCCTGCCCATTCTGTGACATCATAGCGGGACTGGGCTGGCATGGGTCTTTAAATTTGAAGGGGTGCAGTGTTAGGGTCGGGTGCAGGTTGACTTTTTGTTGACCAGCACATTGCTAATCTGCACTTTTTTTAAGTGCAATTTTTTTTCCATGTTATGACCCTCAAGGGTCATGTTTTAGCTCCACAATTTCCCTGTGTCAATTGGCACACTTGCGCAAGATTTATCTGAACCCCATTCTAATTCAATAACTGTTTCCCCCCTTCCTTTATAAACAGGGCAATTCGTTCAGAACTGCTTATCTACCTTTAAACTAAAGTACATACTTTCTGGGACAGCTCTGTTGTTTTTTCTTTTAAATTGTTGAAGGCTGGGTTGCACAACACAGATATAAGGTGCTACTCATGCTATCTTGCCTTACTGCTACACTAATATGTAGAAAACCCTGGGTGGTTAGCCCTATTATATCCCCATGCACCAATGATGTGTAAAGATACTGCATCAATAGAACAATAGTAAAGAATGTAGACACACTAGTAACATCTTTGTCACAGAATAAACAATTGATGTCCTCCGCACTGCCTTTTCAGTCTTTTTTTAGGAATGCATCAATCCTCGCTTGGGTAAACCGCTATCCCAACCAGTAACAAATTTTCAAAAAAATGAGGAGAGCACTTCTCAATAGCAAAATCGCTGTGGTTGTGTTTATTTAAAGGCTACTACACGACATGTTTCGGGTTATTACATACCCTTTCTCAAGTGTAACTAACACAGAACAAAACAAGGCTATATAAGCCCTCCCATCAAGTGAGAAATTAGCCAAAGGGGCGTGCCATCAATTAAGTTAACATCATATATAAGGAAGGATTTTTAACATCATATGTAAAAAACGAATTTTTTTTAAAATAGCGAAATTTTTTAAAAATTTCTTAAAACATTAATGTACAATAAAGCTTCTGAAAAACATTTATATCTGTGTATCCAAAAAATCAACATAGATTGTGCTTTAAAATCTTCAATATTCCCATCGGTGCTGTAAAACAATAATATACATACACACTATTTAAAAACATATAGAATCCACATGAGTATAAGGCATATAAAACCTACTGCAGTTCTTATCTTATCTTTTTTGTAACAATGTATTCTAATCGCAGACAGTATCAATCTATAATGTAACATCATGCTATGCTCATTTAGTCTGCAACAAATGGGATACTCTATTCTTATTCTGCATAGCTATGTCGCCATCTATTTAGCATATTTCCAGCTATAAATACATCTTACCATATACTTTATTCATCTATGTTGAAGTAAATTCAAGGCCTGCAAAGTCAAAAGAAAAGAAAAAATATATACAACATGAGTTATTTTATAGAAATGGTTTTAAGCTCCAACTGTCATTTAGCCCATCAGGGGTTAGTGTATTCAGCTTTTTTATCCATTTCCCTTCTGCCTGAAGTAGTTCCTTCTGTCTATCCCCTCCTCTTAAGTTCATAGCAATCTCTTCTAGCACACACCACCTAAGTTGCATTGGATTGTGTCTATGTTCATAGAAATGTCTCGATACCTGTGTGTCATTCTGTGTTCCTTCTTTAAAATTTCGAATATAACCTCTGTGTTCCTGGATCCTTTTTTTAAACTTCTCTTTTTGTTTGACCCACGTATCCCATGCCGCATGGGCACTTCAACATGTAAACTACATATTTCGAGTTACAAGTAGCATGACATTTTATATTAATTTCGTGTCCCTTTGTTGGATGATAAATTTTGGTTCCTTTCATTATTGACGAACAGCAATTGCATCCTAGGCATGGAAATGTTCCATATTTAGGTTTACCTAGGAATTTTCTTTTTTTAGATCTTGTGTCCGAAGGGCAAAGCATATCTTTTAGTGTACGACCTCGTTTATAGCAAAATAATGGCGGCTTAGCAAACAAATGACCATATTGTTTATCTGTTTGTAGTAGCGGCCAATATTTAGTGATCAGCTTTTCTATTCTATCACTCTGATGGCTATACGTGGACACAAATGCTGTTCTTTGTTCATTCCCATTTTTTTGTTTTTTGACCAATAGGTCATCCCTTATAAGTGAATCTGTTTCTTTAATTGCCTTATTAATAGACTCAAGTCTATAGCCTTTTTCCAAGAAGCGATTAGCGAGAATCTCAGAGGCTTCCGCATATCTTTCTGAACTGGAAGAAATTCTTTTTGCCCTCATAAACTGTCCTTTCGGTATCGCTCTTTTCACTTTAGGGCTATGGAAACTCTTAGCATGTAGAATATTATTTTTATCTACTGCTTTTCGGTACAAATCAGTTTGTATTATTCCTTCATTTAGGGACATTTTAACATCTAGAAAGTTCAGCTCTTTTAGTGAACATTCATATGTGAATTTGATGGTACTATGGCTTCGATTTGCCTCCTCCATCATATTCACTAGGTCAGCCATAGAGCCAATCCAAACGAGAAAGATATCGTCCACGAAACGAAAATATCTCAAAATATATTTGCTGTAAAGGTCATTATTCAAAAAGAGCTTCTTTTCTAGATAGTTAACAAACAAATTGGCATATGAGGGCGCTACTGTAGCACCCATCGATGTGCCTTGTGTCTGCCAATAGAAATCTTCCTCAAAGACAAAATAATTTTTAGTCAGAACCATTTGAAGGCAATCTAGTATGAAAAAAATTTTTGAATTATGCAGATTAGTTTCTAATAGGATTTCTTCAATATAGGCAATACCCTCATTATGGGGAATCGATGTATAAAGGCTCTGTATATCTATTCCACACAGAATTGCCCCTGCTGGAAGTATTTCTAACTGCTTCAACCTACAGAGGAGGTCTGTGGTATCTCTCAGACACACATTGATTTTTGTTACCTCACTCTGTAAAAAATGATCCACGAAGACTGACAGAGGCTCCAGTACTGACCCTATACCCGAGACTATAGGTCTCCCTGGTGGGCTAACAAGTGTTTTGTGTACCTTTGGCAGCAGGTATAGTACTGGAACCCTTGGATAGTCTGTGATCAAAAAATCCTTTTCTGTCGAATTAATTACAGAGTTAAGCCAAGCTTCTTCAACCATCTGATCAATTTGTTTCTTAATATTAGCAGTAGGGTCATACCCAATTTTTATGTAGTGCCCAGGAGTATTCAATTGCCTAAAAGCCTCCAAATTATACTGTTCTTTATCAAGTATTACAATGCTTCCTCCTTTGTCGGCTCTGCGAATAATCACTGTATTATTTTGTTGGAGGTCGCGTATAGCTCTTTGTTCATTCTTACTTAAATTATGCATGCTTTTCTCTCTATTTATACCCCATATCTTTTTCATTTCTGCTAGTATTACATGTTCAAACGTTTCAACAGATTCATTATTAACGTCAGGTATCAATGTACTTTTTTTCTTAAATGCGCTCGCTGGTTCTGACACAATACATTCAGCATAACACATTTTTTTTGAAAATTTGTAACATCTTTGTCACAATGAGTGTAGTGGGAACCCTGGCACTGCTTGATTAATCATGGTCTTTGATGAGCAGGAGAGACATGCCAGGAATGGTCTTCCCTGACACCCTTTTGGGGCCTTCGAACAAAGTTTGATCCAAACCATGATAGAGAATCATAGTCAAGGCAGGCAGGCAGCAAAAAAAAACAGGAACATGAGCTTAGGCAGGAACTGTAGTAAACAGAGTCAGCTTGGACAATTTTATTTTCAAATAAAACACAGTTTTTGTGTGTCATTGCATGTCCTGATTCATGTAAAAGCACTGGGACACGTGCCGTCACTAGGGATGTCGCGGACTGTTCGCCCGCGAACTAATTCGCGCGAACATCGACTGTTCGCGTCCGCCGAATGTTCGCGAACGTCGCGCGATGTTCACCAATTTGGGTTCGCCTTAGCTGGCGCTTATTTTTGACCTCTCACCCCAGACCAGCAGATACATGGAAGCCAATCAGGAAGCTCTCCCTCCTGGACCACCCCCACACCCCCTGGACCACTCCCCTTCCATATATAAACTGAAGCCCTGCAGCGTTTTTTCATTCTGCCTGTGTGTGCTTGGAAGAGCTAGTGTAGGGAGAGAGCTGTTGAGTGATTTGAGGGACAGTTGATAGTAACTTTGCTGGCTAGTAATCTACTTGATACTGCTCTGTATTGTAGGGACAGAACTCTGCAGGGATTTGAGGGACATTTTAGGTTAGGTAGCTTTGCTGGCTAGTAATCTACCTTCTACTGCAGTGCTCTGTATGTAGCTGCTGTGGGCAGCTGTCCTGCTGCTGATCTCTCATCTGCTGACTGCTGCCTGTAACCCAATAGTCCTTGTAAGGACCGCTTTTATTTTCTTTTTTGTTTTTTTACTTTGCTACTATAAGAGCCCAGTGCTATTAGTCTAGCTGTGTTGGGGAGTGGGACTGGTGTGCTGCTCCTAGTAGTTCAGCACCAACCAGAGTATTTTTTTTTTTTAATATATATATATATTTTTTTATTTTACTTATCTTACTGTTCTTTAACGTGTCCAGTGCTGTTTGCTGTTCTTCATAGTAGTGCACCAATAGTAGTGCACTTGCAGGCATTGTTTGCCCAGTGTGTTCTTCAAACAACTGTCACCTAGCTGTGTGAGCTTGTTCACATTCTGTCTAAATATCAATAATAATACCGTCTCCAGAAACACCACCTGAGTGACGTTTTTCAAGCAGCAATAATATATTCCATATCCACTGCTGTAGTGTATACGTTGACCTTGCAGACATTGTTTGCCCAGTGTGTTCTTCAAACAACTGCCACCTAGCTGTGTGAGCTTGTTCACATTCTGTCTAAATATCAATAATAATACCGTCTCCAGAAACACCACCTGAGTGACGTTTTTCAAGCAGCAATAATATATTCCGTATCCACTGCTGTAGTGTATACGTTGACCTTGCAGACATTGTTTGCCCAGTGTGTTCTTCAAACAACTGCCACCTAGCTGTGTGAGCTTGTTCACATTCTGTCTAAATATCAATAATAATACCGTCTCCAGAAACACCACCTGAGTGACGTTTTTCAAGCAGCAATAATATATTCCGTATCCACTGCTGTAGTGTATACGTTGACCTTGCAGACATTGTTTGCCCAGTGTGTTCTTCAAACAACTGCCGCCTAGCTGTGTGAGCTTGTTCACATTCTGTCTAAATATCAATAATAATACCGTCTCCAGAAACACCACCTGAGTTGTTGTTGTTGTTTTAAAAAAAATGCCAGGCAAAGGCAGGCCGCCACGCAGAGGCACTAGGGGCCGTGCTGCTATGCTATCCTGTGGCCCTAGGAAATTGGCCAGTTTTACAAAGGCAATTACCCTGAACTCCCAAAATGCTGAAGAGGTAGTTGACTGGCTTACACAGCACACCCCATCCTCTACCGTTTCTAACTTTGCCACAACATCCTCATCCTCCTCTGCTATGGGCACCCCACGTAACACTTCCTCCACCACCAGTGCCCCTTCTTCACTGGAGTCAGAGGAGTTATTTACACATGAGTTTCTTGAACTGAGTGATGCGCAACCATTATTGGCAGAAGAAGATGAAGGCGATGAGGACGTTACACCAGATATAATTCTGGCAGACAACACAACAGAGATGGACATAATGAGTGATGAGGAGGTCCCCGCTGCTGCTTCCTTCTGTGAGCTGTTAGAAGAAATTGATGCATCTGAGGAGAATGATGATGAGGAGATTGATGTTTTGTGGGTGCCCAGTAGAAGAGAGCAAGAGGAGGATAGTTCAGATGGAGAGACGGAGAGTCAGAGAGGCAGGAGGAGAATAAGACTTAGAAGAAGCAGGGAGGACAGCTCGCAGGGAACAGTAGGGCAACAACATGTATCGGCACCTGTGGTCAGCCGGCCAACGCACCCGCCATTGCCACCAACTTCTACTGTTACCGCCAGATTGCCAGCTTCAAAAAGCACAGCAGTGTGGGATTTTTTTAATGTGTGTGCCTCTGACAAAAGCGTTGTAATTAGCAATGAGTGCAGTCAGAAACTGAGTCTTGGGAAGCCCAACACCCACATAGGTACAACTTCTATGCGAAGGCACATGAACGGCAAGCACAAAGCACTATGGGAGCAACACCTCAAAGGCAGCAGACAAACTAAAAGCCACCCTCCTTCTGGTCCAGCATCTTACTGCTCTACCTCTGCTGTCCTTGACCCGTCTGAACCACCCTCCACTCCACCTTCCACCTTGACCACCAGTTCCCAGTCATCGGCCCCCAGCCAAGTTTCTGTGAGGGCCATGTTTGAGCGTAAGAAGCTAATGTCTGCGAGTCACCCCCTTGCCCGGCGTCTGACAGCTGGCTTGTCTGCACTCTTAGCCCGCCAGCTTTTACCATACCAGCTGGTGGACTCTGAGGCCTTCCGCAAATTTGTAGCAATTGGGACACCGCAGTGGAAGGTACCCAGCCGCAATTTTTTCTCCAAGAAGGGAATACCACACCTGTACCACCATGTGCAGAGCCAAGTCACCGCATCTCTGTCACTTAGTGTTGGGGCAAAGGTCCATATGACTACTGACGCATGGTCCTCCAAGCATGGTCAGGGCAGGTATGTCACCTACACTGCCCACTGGGTGAACTTGCTTATGGCTGGGAAGCAGGGAATGTGTGGCTCAACAACAACAGTGGAGTTGGTGTCACCGCCACGGATTGCACGCGGTTCTGCCACCACCTCTACTCCTCCTTCGCTCTCTACCTCGTCTTCTTCCTCTGCTTCCTCCTCCTCTGCTGCTGGGTCCTCCTCCTCCACACCTGTGCACCCCCAGCTCCCCCTAGGCTATTCGACGTGCCAGGTACGCCGTTGTCATGCTGTCTTGGGGATGACGTGCCTGGAAAGCAGAAACCATACCGGATCTGTACTCCTGTCATCTCTGCAGTCACAGGCCGATCGGTGGCTGACCCCACACCAACTGAAGATCGGAAAAGTGGTGTGTGACAACGGAAGCAATCTGTTGGCAGCACTGAGACTGGGCATGGCACATGTTCTGAATTTAATAGTCCAACGTTTTGTCTCGAAGTACCCAGGATTCCAGGACATTGTCAGGCAGTCCAGGAAGGTGTCGGGCCATTTCAGACGTTCCTACACAGCCATGGCACGCCTTGCTGACATTCAGCAGCGGTACAACATGCCAGTCAGGCGTTTAATTTGCGACAGCCAGACTCGCTGGAATTCAACGCTCCTCATGTAGGAACGTCTGCTGCAACAACAAAGAGCCGTCAATGAATACCTGTTTGAACTGGGTGGTAGGACTGGATCTGCAGAGCTGGGGATTTTTTTCCCCCGTTACTGGGTGCTTATGCCCGATGCCTGCAGGCTCATGCGCCCTTTTGAAGAGGTTACAAACATGGTCAGTCGCACCGAAGGCACCATCAGCGACCTAATACCCTTTGCTTTCTTCCTGGAGCGTGCCGTGCGACGAGTGACAGATGAGGCTGTAGACCAGCGTGACGAGGAGCAGGAAGCGCACGATTTCTGGTCGGAATCACCCGAACGAGCCCAGGCACCTGCTGCAACGCAGGGAGAGGTGTCAGAAGTGGAGTCAGAGGAGGAAGGTGGCTTTGTGGAGGAGGAGGACCAACAGGAGCAGGCTTCCCAGGGGGCTTGTGGTGACCTTTTGGGGACCCCTGGTCTTGTACGTGGCTGGGGGGAGGAGACCGTGGATGATATAGTCCATGATAACGAGGAAGCGGAGATGGATACCTCTGCATCCAACCTTGTGAGAATGGGGTCTTTCATGCTGTCATGCCTGTTGAAGGACCCCCGTATCAAGAGGCTTATGGAGAAGGACCTGTACTGGGTCGCAACGCTACTAGACCCTCGGTACAAGCATAAAGTGGCAGAAATGTTACCAACGTACCACAAGTCCGAAAGGATGCTGCATTTACAAACCAGCCTGCAAAACATGTTGTACAATGCTTTTAAGGGTGATGTCACTTCAGGAACTCATCAACATTCCAGGGGCAGTCCAAGGCAGCGCCAGAACCCTTCGGGATCCACCCTCAAAGAACGCCTCGACCGGCAGGTAGCGGACTACCTGGCATTAACTGCAGATATCGACACTCTGAGGAGCGATGAACCCCTGGACTACTGGGTGCGCAGTCTTGCCCCGCCTCAAGTGTCCTCTCAGAAAGGACCTTCAGTGCAGCAGGAGGGATTGTAACTGAGAAGAGAACTCGCCTAGGTCACAAAAGTGTGGATTACTTGACCTTTATTAAAATGAACGAGGCATGGATCTCGGAGGGTTACTGCACGCCGGAAGACTTGTTCTGACTCCCCATGCAGCTGTCCTTCTCTGCACGCCGCATGACTCCACACACAGCTGTCCTTTAGCGTCCTCCTCCCTCCGCCACCATTACAAACTAGGGTGCAAACCCTACTGGTTTCATTTCAATCAAAACTTTTTGGACAGGTAAATCCTGAGTTTTTCTGGCCTCTGTGCTTCAGTGGCTGCGACAAAAAAAATTCATTTTTTCAGCATTTATATGGCATATTTTTTCTGGCCTCTGTGCTTCAGTGGCTGCGACAAAAAAAATCATATTTTTAGCATTTATATGGCATATTTTTTCTGGCCTCTGTGCTTCAGTGGCTGCGACAAAAAAAATTCATATTTTCAGCATTTATATGGCATATTTTTTCTGGCCTCTGTGCTTCAGTGGCTGCGACCAAAAAAAATTCATATTTTCAGCATTTATATGGCATATTTTTTCTGGCCTCTGTGCTTCAGTGGCTGCGACAAAAAAATTCATATTTTCAGCATTTATATGGCATATTTTTTCTGGCCTCTGTGCTTCAGTGGCTGCGACAAAAAAAATTCATATTTTTAGCATTCATATGGCATATTTTTTCTGGCCTCTGTGCTTCAGTGGCTGCGACAAAAAAAAATCATATTTTCAGCATTTATATGGCATATTTTTTCTGGCCTCTGTGCTTCAGTGGCTGCGACAAAAAAAATTCATATTGTCAGCATTTATATGGCATATTTTTTCTGGCCTCTGTGCTTCAGTGGCTGCGACAAAATTTTTTTATATTTTTAGCATTCATATGGCATATTTTTTCTGGCCTCTGTGCTTCAGTGGCTGCGACAAAAAAAACATAATTTTTCAGGAAAGTACACATGCCTAATTTTTCAGGGTTCTGCAACAGTGGCAAAATCGCATCTTTTATGGTCACCGCAGGTGATCAATAAAGTAGACCAAAACTGGGCCCACACTGCAGAATCAGTGTTTTTTGGTTCACTTCACTGTACATTGAATTACCTCTGCCTGACCGTGCACGTGCGCACAAGCACGGTGACTGCTAAACACACCACTACAGAAATATTGCCACCAACAGGACGAACATCCTGGAGGTGACAAGCAACTAGTAATTAAAAACTATTATTTGCTCACTTGACGGTATCATTCATGATGAAAGCTCTTTGCGTTTTTTTGCGTTACAGTAAGCGCCGCGTTTTGTCTTTGCGTGTGAACAGGCTGTAACCTTTACACGACTTGATTGGCATGTAGACGCCGGACGTTTTAAAGCAGTTTATTACACAAGTTTAGAAATGTAGTGTGATTTCTGCCCTTTACAGCACAAAACGCAGCGCTGTGTCAACAATGTATTTTTCAGATACATTTTTGCCCTTGATCCCCCTCTGGCATGCCACTGTCCAGGTCGTTGCACCCTTTAAACAACTTTAAAATCATTTTTCTGGCCAGAAATGTCTTTTCTAGCTTTTAAAATTCGCCTTCCCATTGAAGTCTATGGGGTTCGCGACGTTCGTTCATTTTTGACGCAAGTTCGCGAATATGTTCGCGAACATTTTTTCCGACGTTCGCTACATCCCTAGCCGTCACATACATCCAGAGCTTTGGGAACTGACACCTTCCTACCTGTTGGCGTGTTAGTCAGTCTTCCAGGATCCTTACTCTATTGCCTGTTAGAAACAAAATGCAGCACCTCAAATCCAAAAAAATATATTAGTATATATTCAAGATAATATTATAACTTTTCCAAATATTGGATATTATTACTAAACCAAAACAAGCACAATAACAAGATCTAACAAGCATTTCATTTTATGTCTATTAACAAGTAATTATCTTGCTTAAAAATAGAGTTATACGGTATAAACATTATTGTTTTATTGTTTCTGGGTCATGTCATGGCTACTGGAGAAGTTTTTACAAATCTGTAACCTCAAAGGCTGAAACACATTGCAGCACTTGTGAGTAACAACAGGTTATTGTCAAGGGAATAGAAGACACACACAAGGATGGATAATAAAATATCAATATTTCACAAACTGACACCACTTAAACACTTACAGGTCTCTCTTCCCATGACCTTTGCTTTAAGTCAAATTTATCTTAACCTGAAAAGTTAGTCTCACCCAAGAGTCTTATAGAACTGGTAGTAAAGTGCAGAAAGCTCTCTTAAGATGGCACATGAAATTGATTTCTAGTTGATCAAAGGCTAAAACTTCTGGCCAATGGAAAACTGGCGAATGCAACCTTTCTATTCACCTTTAGACTCAAAGAATGTAAGATTATTTTTATCCCCAGTCTAATTTCGGTAAATTCACAAATATTCTGGCGAAGTGAAGAGGCGCAGATTTGCCCATCACTTGGTATCACCTTTTGTTTTTTTAGCCCATTGCAACCAAACAGCAGCTTTCAGTACAATCGTTCATTCACAAAAATTTCGATTTTCTTTCAGGTCACTCAGTGGCCGTCTGCGTTCATGCTTTTTATAATTGGATCTTTTCATAACTTTCATGTCATTCATGGTTTTCGGAGAAAATGAGTTTCGCTGTGGTTTTAAAAAGCTTTAATACCACTAAAATGCTACCATTTATAAATGGGCTTCCTATGTGTCCATAGTTCTCATAAAATGGTTAAGTGATCAAAAACTTGAGGATGAGGTTATAGGAGTAATGTTCACATCATTTTCTATATTGTGGTCTCATGAGTAGACATTCTCAACCTTTGTGACTGATTGACTTTAAATAGAATGATATACAAGAAAGTTATTTGTACATGAGAGCTTTGGACGCAAATACTTTTCTCTATTTATTTTGTATGGTTGCACTCCCCTACAGAAACTTTTTAGCTGATTTGTTGCTATGGGTTTGCTAGTGCAACATTTGGGAATTTCTTTACTGCAAAGTATTTCATTGCCCATTACCGACCTTTAAAGTTTTGCATGAGGATTTTTTGAAAGCACATACTCCATGAGGTTTTTGAGGATATCCATATAGCTTTCTAGAATACTTATTGATACTAGGAAAAGGAGATAATTATTGAGCACCATGTACACATAATAAGATGTATGACTATGAAGATTTTCATTCATCCAAGTCATGGTATATCTAATATAAGGAATTCTAAAACAGCTGGACTTGCTGAGTAATCATTCAAGACATTTCACTATTCATCCGAGCAGCTTCTTCAGTTCAACTGCCTGTTGTGGGAAGTCCTCGGTATATAAACTCTTCCACTAATCCAATTACAATGGCACATTGTAACTCTTCAGATGTCACCTCTCTGAAGGTGGTTCTTCACAGTCAGGACAGTGAGGTTGTGGAATGCACTGCCAGGTGATGTTGTGATGGCTGATTCAGTTAATGACTGTACGAATGGCTTGGATGATTTCTTGGACAGACTTAGGGGCCCATTCACTAACTTCGAGTGAAGGATTCGAAGTTAAAAAACTTCGAATTTCGAAGTTTTTTTTGGGCTACTTTGACTATCGAATGGGCTACTACGACCTTCGACTACGACTACGACTTCGAATCGAAGGATTCGAACTAAAAATCGTTCGACTATTCGACCATTCGCTAGTCGAAGTACTGTCTCTTTAAAAAAAACTTCGACCCCCTAGTTCGCCATCTAAAAGCTACCGAAGTCAATGTTAGCCTATGGGGAAGGTCCCCATAGGCTTGGCTAACTTTTTTGATCGAAGGATATTTCTTCGATCCTTGGATTCAAATCCTTTGAATCATTCGATTCGATGGATTTAATTGTTCGATCGAAGGAATTATCCTTCGATCGTTCGATCGAACTATCTGCGCTAAATCCTTCGACTTCGATATTCGAAGTCGAAGGATTTTAATTCCTAGTCGAATATCGAGGGTTAATTAACCCTCGATATTCGACCCTTAGTGAATCAGCCCCATAGTGTCAAAGGCTATTGTGATACTAAACTCTATAGTTAGTATAGATATGGGTATATATAATTCATGTGAAAGTATGGAAAGTATAGTGTGTGTATGGATGCTGGGTCTTCATTTGGAAGGGTTGGACTTGATGGACTTTGTCTTTTTTCAACCCGATTTAACTAGGTAACTATGTAAGTTATAAAAAGTATGATGTTTGTTTTTACCTTTTCAACAATAGGTGCAGTAACTGAATAGCTTACAAAGAAGGTCTTACGTTTATTAACTGCTGAATACATGTGCTTTGATATATTTTCTTATATATTTCAAAGGTGTTTGCAGACAATGATACAATTACATATTACCCAGTAAGTGCCAATGCAGACATATCTTCAAGGTCAGCCTGATACATAGTTCTGTCGATGGTAAAGTCTAACCAGCAGGTACACAGTCTCAAGAGAAGTCCAATGGTTTTTTCAAGCAGAATAGATATAGTCAATACATTTCAGTGTTTGATAATTATGCATACTATTGTCAACTATTCTGGCATAAAGAAAGAAACAGGGCATGTTGCTTATTCACCTTGTAATCCTCTAAACTAAGCAGGATTTATTTACAATGTATACAACTGGGATATTCAATATTATTGTTCTTGGTGAAGTTCAACTTCAATCCTAAATGCTTTCTTTGATTCACTGACATTTTGATGCCATTTGCCCTGTTTATACGTAGTATTACAGACTTGTTTTTCCAAAGCTTGTCTCTGTTCCTCTGCCTTGCTGTAGCCTGTGAACTTTTTGCTTGCTTCTTCCTGAAACTGTTCTGCCTGCACTGTCCTTGCCTGGATTTGGAATCTGTGACTTCTCTGTCTGCCCACAATCTCTGCATGCATTGTTGTTTCTTCTAATCCTCAGCCCGTGCCTGTGGGTCTGTATCTGTCAGAGCCCGAAGGCTCAGTTTGAAGTAGCGGACCAAGGAGGAAGCTTAGAGGTTTACAAACACAGATCGCGGTACAAATGGGGTCAAGAAGAAGGGTAGTCAGATGGGCAGAAGATCAGATCAGGTGGCAAGGATTCGTAAACAGGAAACAGGCAGAAGTCGAGATCAAGAGTCCAAAAACACAATAATCTCACTCAGGAACACATTAAAGTAGAACCTATTCATGGGTAAGGGCTGTGGGCCTCAGACATCCTTTTATAGCTGCATTTTGGCAACAAAACTTGTGTGGTCACATCATGCGTCACGTGCTGATGTTGCACGCTGACACTACATGTTTTGACGCCGGCATCGTGACACTTGGCGATGACGACAAGTCGATGCGTCCAAAACTAGGCGCTGGCATCGACTTCCCACGTGGTCTGCCCTGGGCACTGCCATTTTCGATTGGACGCCGGCGGGGAAGGACACGCCGGACCGTGGTCCTTACAGTATCCTGTTTGGAAAAAATCTCCCCATGCTGAGCATGACATTTCCAGTGTAAGACACACCACCGGGCCAGTGCACTCTCTTACCTTCCTGTGCACTGGCCAGTGGGTGAACTTCGCTTCTTCTGCACACCAACACATATGCACACGCTTGACTGGTTGCTGCCACACAATTGTGCACAGTTACATCACTATTGGGATTCTGTGGGAGCCATTTTGTTAACTACTTCCTCCTATAGTTTTATCCTTGCTTCCTCCTATAGTTTTGGTACCAAAACTCCCTATTTAAACCCCTTCTGGCATTTCCTCCTTTCCCAAGCTGGCTTCTGATGCTACTCAAGCCTTTCCGTGTATTTTTGATCCTGGTTTTTTACTTTGGCCTGCCCTTTGACTACAAAACACCTGTCCAGACCTCTGCCTGTTTTTTTTTTCCAAGTTGTTTTTTATTGAGTTATTGAGTTTCCCACAAACAAACAAAAGTAAAAAGAAATATATTGAAGTTACAAATTAAAGTCAGTTTTCTTTGCTTAGTTCACATAGTGTATCAATGACAGTTTGCATTTAGATTTTACATGTCTGGAATTATTAACAAATATTTTCCTTCTTGTATGTAGAACCTTATACCAAAGTATCTTACTGTCTCTGTGTCAGTAATGCAAAAGAGAACTGCCTTCAGTTATTCCTGTCAACAATAAATTAACATTTTCCCTCTATTTATGTCTACTTTCTTTCTTAGACCTGGGGGGGGGGGATGTATTGAAGGAGTAAGGTGATTTCTCACCTATGGGGCGGCATGGAGTATAAGACTTGGTAGATGTTCAGTGAGCCATGGGGACCATATTTTTTCAAACTTTTCGGGGCTTCCCCTGCTTAGGTATGTAAGTTGGTACATGGGTACTGAGACATTCACAATTTCTACCCATTGTTCTTTTTTGGGGGGTTGTTTAGTAATTGACTTATTTCCCAGGCCATCTTTTCCCAAAATTTCCGTATACCTTGACATTCCCAAACCAAATGGATGTAGTCAGCAGGCATGTGGCTGCATTTTGGACATATATCTGGTATAGTTGACTTTATTAGGTGTAGCCTATGTGGTGTTAAATAGGATCTGTGTAAATATCTAAATTGTATCATCTTATCTTTAGTTCTGATTAACAGTGCACTATGTGTTTCCAGTATTTCTGACCACATTTCGGGAGTAAGGTTTGGTATGTCATGGTCCCATTTTGCATAGAGAGACCTCTGCCTGTTTTTGACTCCTCTTCGCTTGACCCTTGTATGTACCACGCTTTTGAAACTTCTGAACTCTGAAGTTGGTAGGATCCCAGCTATAACCACAGCAGAAAGTTCTGGGGCCCCAAAAGGGCATTTGTAAAAACTGTGACTAGCTGGGTTCTCCTGCTTTACGGAGGAGTCAAATCTGTACCAGCAACCTAACTCCAGGCTGAACTAGTACATTACACCAAGCTTGTCTTAATTTAAATTCCTTACGTCTCCTGTACCAAAACAGCGACTGTCAGTTCCATGTATTGTAATGTATGTTAAACTGGTGATGTGTAACAATCGGCCCTGATGTGGAATGTCCTTACACATATTTGCATCTGATTAAAAGACCAATATGTGGTACTGTATCCAGAAGACAGTTGGGAGCTGACAACATATTTTCTGAACAAGTTTGCAGTATGAAAAGATTGCTATTTTATTCTTAATCCATAGACAATATTACATATTCATATGGGGTGATGCATGAGCACAGGAGAGATTGTGCTATAACATTTGTAAAATAGTAAAAAACATATTAAAGACTCAACAAAAAAAATCTTTCCCTGAATTTAAGCCATTGAGAGCTAAGCTAGCCTAGATGTAGGAGAATAACAGTCAACAACTGTTTCCACCATAGTGCCATGCCTAAAAATCTTGGCTGATCCCACTATATTTAGGGAATCAGTGCAAAGCCATTGCACTTATCCATGTAAGAGATCAAGCACAGAGCCTGTGTCTGTGTGCTGTAAGCTGTTACCTAGCAACCAGCTGTTCAATGATCTCAGTGCAGCAGGAAGTGACACAGCAGCTAGAGGCAGGAAGAGGACGTTGCAGATACTGGCAAAAGAAGAAAGCCTGAAATAGAGAACCACATGGTGGCCAGAGAGAGAGAGACCAGAGAGTTGCTGGTGGGCCCAGATAGCTGAGACGCTCCACCAAAAGAATTCATTTGGATCAGGCTTGCAAAAGGAAGCCAGATACTGTGCTTGGAGGGACAGAGAGTATGAAAAGAATACACATACCTCCCAACATTTTGGAAATAAAAAGAGGGACAAAAAAGTTGCCACCTAATTACCATCCTAAAGGCATACTGTCATCCGAAAACACGTTTTTTTTTTCAAAATGAGTCAGTTAATAGTGCTAATCCAGCAGATTTCTGCAATGAAATCTGTTTTTCAAAAGAGCAAACACATTTTTTTTATATTTAATTTTGAAATCTGACATGCAGCTAGACATATTGTCAGTTTTCTAGGTGCCCACAGTCATAACACTTGTGCTCTGATAAACTTCAGTCACACTTTACTGCTGCACTGCAAGTTGGAGTGATATCATCACCCTCCACCCCCCTAGCAGCTCATCATCAGAACAAAGGGAAGGTAACCAGATAACAGCAACCTGGTAGATATAAGAATAGAACTCAGTAGTAAAAAAAATGTCCCAATGTGACTCCTTCAGTTACTTTGAGTAGAAGAAACAATAGTCTGCCTGAAAACAGTTCCACCCTGTAGCGCTGCCTCTTTCTGAAAGCACATGACCAGTCAAAATGACCTGAGATGGCATCTACACATCAATATTACAACTAAAAAATACACTTGTTGGGTAGGACATAAAATTAATAGAATGATATTTACATGATAGAATGAATTATCGTAGTGATAGAGTGTAAACAGTGTAATTTAAAAATAACACCATAAAAATCATGACAGAATCCCTTTAAGGTATTCATTAAAGAAAGATCCCTTTTCTGGAAAACCCCTGGTCCCAAGCATTCTGGATAACATGTCCCATCCCTATATTCCTCTACATTTACTCCATTCCTATGATATGATGAAATATTTTACAGAACTTTTTAACTCCCCCCCCCCCCATAGTGTGTGACCTGCAAAAGGTGATCACTAGTCACGAGAATCAATGAGCCAACTCTGCATATCAGGTTAGCCAAAGGCAATAATGTTTCAGAGAGCACCATGAAGTATCAGCTTTGAAAGGGCTACAAAGTAAATGTTTTTATATAAAGTTACACATACAGGGGGTTATAACAATATATTAAATTATTATTAAAGAATAAATAATTATTAAATAATATAATAATAACCTTTTGCCCTGTAAATATACATTTTTTAGGAATGCATTTGATAACCAATAACTTTATTGCTTTATTGTGTGATTAAGTTCTTGTTTTACATAACAAATGTTTTAAATGTTTTAAATGTGTTTAATGACCGGCATGGGTTTTTAGACTATGTCTGCTAGAAAATTTTCTGTGGAATCTAGCCAGAGCTTTCTATCAGCTTTGCAATATTTTGGCCAAAATCCTGGAAACTTTGGAACCATTTCATCCCATCTGGAGAATACATTTAAATTGCTTTGCTGAAAAATAGAGACACAGATGGAGTGGGCAGAAGGGATGTCCTCAAAGCTGGTTGACGGGATTCAGAAGGCCATCGTTGTAAGAGAAAGTTCTGGAATTTACTATAAATATTATAAATATCTGAGACATAACGTGATTGAGATGTTGTATCTCAAGAATTTCTTATAACCTGAACTTTACTCCGAACCACAAACATTAAGAGGCACATTTATCAAAGGTCGAATTTTGAATTCATGTGAGTTTTTAAAAACTCCCCTAAACTCTCTCATAAATTCAAAATTCAACCAATCGAAATTTATTTTAAAAATTAATTTGGCAGGTTTTAGGTGGCAAATAGTTAAATTTGAGTTCTTAAAGGGCCAGAGTAAGATAAATCTTGAAAATCAAATTCGAATTTCTGAAAAAACTGAAATAGAATTTGAATAACTCCCTAGTCAAATTGTAGAGTTTTGACTATAAAAAAAAATCAAAAATTCGAATTTTCAGTTTGACTCTTGATAAATCTGCCCCTTAGTCTTCATTCCATTATCTGTAAATGAATACAGTCTTCTTTCTAGCTTTAAAAACCTTAGTCTATAAGTAAGATCAGCTAATTGCCCTTACTCAATTTCATATTACTAAATATTAATTTTGATTTATTTATACATTGTTCCTTCTAGTACAGTTTGCCATTTGCACAGGAACACATGTGATATTGTGATTGTTTTATAATTTTTCTTTTATTTGGGTAAGACTCTTCACTAATAACTTGGCAAGCGTCGGATATAGAACTATTTTAAATTTCCTGCTTTAGCCCAATTTAATTTAATACGGCTCATGAGTGAATTGTTTCATCTGATAAAAATTTCTGATGAAACTCATATTTTTGCACTAAGCATGCTGCTTCCTACATTCAGATGCATACGTTAGAGGATGGGTAGAGGCAGGGGGTGGGAAGCCAATATGCCTCCCCCTCTAGCACCTCGTAAATAACAAGCTGCATCTGTACAAATGAGTGCAGATATCTACATAGAAAGATAGATAGCAAGCTAGATAGATGGATAGATAATAGATAGATGGGTAGATAGATACCTAGATGGATAGATAAATAGATTGATGGATGGATGGATGGATGGAAAGATAGACAGATAGGTTAATACATGAATGGATGGATAGATAGCTAGATGATAGATAGATAGATAGATAGATAGATAGATAGATGGATGGATGGATGGATGGATAAATAGATAATAGATAGATGGATAGATAGATAGATAGATAGATAGATAGATAGATAGATGGATGAATAGATATGTAGATATACAGACAGATAGGTTGATGGATGGATGGATGGATGGATGGATGATAGATAGATAGATAGATAGATATCTAGATGGATAGATACTTAGATAAATATATACCTAGATAGATAAATGGAATGATGGATGGTAGATTGATAGATCATAGATAGATTCTTTGATTTTTCAGTAAAGGCTAAAGTATAAATGTAGATAATATCTACAGGTTGTTGCCAGCTGATTTTTAGGCAAGTATATGTGTATCCTAAATTGTTGTTAGACCCCCTAATGTGTTTAGTTAGGTTTAAATGAGATACAACATTTCTGTGTTTGTGTGTATGCGTGAAAGATACCAGACACACAATAGCAAGTATAGCGGGGGTGACCCCTGCACGTTAATTACATCAGATGTAACGTTTCGGGGGCATGCTCTTCAAGTAGGAGAGGCGCCGACCTCTCTAACCAGCGCCGGGCTTAAGCTAAGAGAGAGGTGGAGAAAAGAGGACCAGTGGGAATCGTTTGTGTGTATGCGGACATCCTGCTTTTCTACCTCTGACCTTACCCAGTAGCTGTTACTAACTGCTCTTTTGATAATCCTGCTAATAATTCCCAGATAAAAATGTTCCCTGTGCTATCCCCAAGAATCCTGTGTTTTTTACGTAAATAACCCTTCCATTATCCTAAAGAACTAACAATAAAATCTCAAAATGAATATTTGTTTTGATACAGATAATCATATTTTAAGGACATTTTCATTTGACCTTGTTTTTTGCATTTATAGTTTAAAAATCAACAATTTATTTGGTGCTATTGCCCCAACCAGACTGGTCATGGTGTCAATGAAGGACTGTGAGGTTTCAGTGTTTCTGTGAACTGGTGAGTAGTGATGGGCGAATTTATTCGCCAGGCGCGAATTCACTTCGAATTTGCGCGATTCGCCACCAGCAAATAAATTTGCAAAACACCGGCGTTGGATAAAATGGATGCCAGCGTCAAAAAATGGGTGTCGGCGTCAAAAACGAGACACCGGCGCCGTTTCGTGAATTTTTTGCCTCTTCGCAATTTTTTTTAAGAACCCTACTGGATCCACAACTGAGGCTACTCCATTTACAACTTCTTCTGATGTAGTTGATCAGATAACCAGTTCAACAATATACCCCTACATAATGGATCTCTACTTATTTGTAAGCCAACCCAGTTGGGAAGGGTGGTTTATACAGAATTCATTATCTCTAATCAATTTAGCTAATTGGAGGATAGATAGTAAGGGCAAAGGCAAAACAATTCTCCAATGCTGCTTTGTAATTAAATAAACTAAGAAAAGGTGGAATTGATAGTGGGGTTATTTGATTAACAGTAGAGGCAGAATACATGGTGCTCATGTTCAAAAAAGTAGTTGTACATTTCTGCTCAAAGTTACAGCTGTAGAATTAGGCAACAGAAATGCATAGCTATCTCCTGGAAAGAAAGAATTCCTTTTTCTGGGACAATATTCACCTTATTGCATGTCACAATTGTGCATTGCCTTGACGCATAATAATAAAACAGAAGGTTTTAACGCATTTTAAATTATTTTGTGATGCCTCTTTCTTATTGTCATCTTTCTACAATTGCTGGGCAACAAATTTACATATTTCCAGGAACCCTCGGAAATGAAAGTGGTAAAACACTCAAGACATTACTAGCTATAGGCTTATTTGTCATTATTGCTTCAATTAGCAATGTAAAAGTGATCTGTGATGTTCAGATGACCCGCTAATGGGTTTAAATGCTTTTAAATATTAATGGCGTTTTTTCTAAAGATGAATCCAAATTCACTTTTACTGGAAGCGCTACAGGCAGGGAAGCTGGCAGTGCTCGTGCATTATGTGGAAAGACTCATGGTTAATTAAATGAATACTTAGCATTACTTTATTCACTTTAGTGCCACAAAATTATTTCGCATTGATTTTTACATTTGAAGTCCATGATTCAATTTACTTCAACAATTTGTGTGTTGTACCGTCAATAAAACAGAAATGCTCAGAGCTGGAACATTGTGTAATGAAATACATTAAATGTATAATGAGAAGTGAATTTACGCTGCACATTTATCTGAAAATGTTTTTATGTTGCGTGATGTCACATTTATTCAAAGGCGATTCATTTTCTTTATATTGTGTTGGGACATGATTTATGTTTATTGGTTGGCGGCACCACTTTATTTTCCTGCAAAAAGACAGTTTCCTGAGTAATGCAGAGCAGTGTTATTTGGGGGAAATGCATGTGCAGATAATCTCCATGAGTGCAGGTCAGGTAACAACAAGTTTTTAGATTTGAGGGATTTTCGGGCACAAATTTTGTGTAACATAAAGGAACTAAACATTATTTTATTTTTATTTGATGTTAAGTTTTCAGGAAAATGCTAATCTCTTATGATTCTAGATCATATTATGAACTGCCATCATACATTTCTGGACCATCCGACTGTGGGGTTTATTTAAAAATTCTTTGCAATGGCTACCATTGCCCTCCTACAACACACACAAAGCATACACGCATATCACTGGGCTCTATAACACAGTTACTAGTAAGATGATCCAGACCATAGCAATGATGACACTCAAGGCAATGTTGTAATAAAGGACCTTTCCAGACAACTGGCTATAAAGCTGGAAAGTGAAGAAAGAAGAGGACCAGTGCAGGGTGTTTAAATGCATAGACATTCAGTATTTGATGACAGTGTTTGAGAAAGACAGCTGAGTAAGAAGCCCTGAGTTCACATTCAGTAGGTGATGAAGAGGGTATAAATAAGAGGATTGATGCAGGATTTTTAAATGCATGGAGATTAATCCTTTGGTGACAGTGTTTGGGAAAGACAGTCGGAGTAAGAAGGCCTAAATTGATCTTCAGTAGGTGGTGAAGGATCACACCCCTAAACATTGTGTATTTCTGTTTGATACAATAAACAACAATGGTTTCACCATGTAAAATTGTATCCATGTGCCAGTTTTGTTTCATCCCAAACTGCAAATACAAAGTGGGTGTTGATCCCTCAATTCTTCTGTAGGAAGAATGAGAGGCTTTTAGGGTGTGCCTAAGCTAGTGCAGGGCTGGCAGAGTGCAGGCTGATGATGTATAAAGGATGAAGGATAGGGCACACCTATACCTGAAATATATGATTGATACATTCTGAACAGTGAGGTTATATAGGGAATGAGTTACCTTTATTTTATAATATAATATTAAAAGTGACCGAGGATTTCCATGACCATATGGTGCTTTTATACATATAACATTCCAGCAGTTAAATTATTAAATTGACAAGGTATTCCAGAGTTATAATTATTACCATTTGGTAAAAATTACTGACAAACAGTTGAGAAACAGCCATACAATAGAGCATTCCTTATCCTTATCTACCTTATTGCGATTACAGGGTCAATAAACTAGGAAGTGGGACAATTACAGGCTAAACTGAAATCTACACTAGACTGGATCGCTGTTTTAGAAGCAGGGCAACAGTTCCACACACATACAGCTGTTTCAGAAACACAATTCTTTTCAACAAACACCCAGAACCAAACCTCAAGGGTCTTCCAATCTCAAGTAAAAGCTGCATTGCTCTGAGAGATGTTAGCAGCTGTTTTAATGACTTTAATACATTTTTACCACCTATCTATATGTGGCAATCAATTTTAGGGAACATTTTTTAATGTTTCTAAATTTCTATAATCAAAGGCAAATTAGCCAATAACGATTGTTTTTATTGTGAAACTATCCACAGATCATGTAGCTTCTATAAAGGTTTCATTCAGTCTGCATTTGGATTTCTCAAAGTGCCATTTTTAATTGTCCCATAATTCTTCCTTTTTCCTTTCTGACCCTGGAGTCATTTTCAGTTGTATGTGATAATATTCTTAAAGTAGACAATTTTGGAGACATGACCTATTGACTGGGTGTTGTTGAGTAACACTGGAAATGTGTTCAGAGCCAAAAAGGTTTAAAGATGACAGAATGGCCATGTTCGGAACCGAGAATAAAAATAAATGATAGGTGTAGCAAATACAGGGTTACAACAAACCATTTAAACAAAAAAAACAATATAGATTAATAGAAGGATAAAATAAGGTTTTGCTTCTTGCCGTTAAAAATCAGAAGAAAAAGTCATTAAAAGAAAACATAATATATATAATTTAATGGTATTAGCTACTTGAAAGGAACATAACCCCAGTCCTATTAAGCCTCAACCACTGAACAGTGGCAAAACGATTTCCAGACAAAATGCAGCTCTGTTTGACTCCATTGAACCTGTATCTTTAACAATGGCCCTGCTTTAGATTCCAGATAAAGGAATGTTTAAAGGACAGGGCATGAAAAGAAATAAATGGGTTCACTCCAAGCCAAGATGACTGTTACTTATATTTCTGTTTCCAAACATATGACATAAAGTTATACTAAATGTATTTGATTTATGATTGATACAATGATCTATTTTTTTCTTGTCACATAGGCATACAACAGCAATCTTGGTCCAACCTGCAAACCTCCAGCTGTAGTAGATCCTCCTATATAGGAATCCTTGTGAGCCAGAGGGACCCCGTACAAAGCTTTGGTCTTCAAGGAGTGCTTGAAGGAAAAGGTTTGATAATCACTGTTGGGACTTCATAGAAAGATATTTGAGGATTTGTCCAATAAACAAAATGATTTATGTTGCTTCTCAAAACTAAACTATAAATGAAAATGAATTACCAACAATATTGAAATAACATAGAATCTGCTAGATAGTACAGAGCCCAGAGAGGATACAGAAGAGGAGGAACTCTTTCACCATCAGAAATTAAGATTTGCTTTAAGAAATACCTTTATAAATGAACTATAGTGAATACAACAATATAATATAAGCAACTCATGATTATAGGAAACTTTCTTAGTATAACTAAGACATGTTCGTGTCTTCCTCTCTATTTGCAGGATCTGTGTTGGAGTTGGTTTCATTGGTGGACAGTTACATCTGTCTGTGCTCCCTTTGTATATATTATATTAGAGCTGATTGTCCACTGATAATAATAGAAATGCATGGTTACTGTATATCAGGCTTTTGTTTGTCACATTTTCCAAATTTTCAGGCACGTGTCAATTTATTTACCAGTGATCATTGAACCCTAACCAGTGGCTCAAGAGCAACCCCTTGGATGTTGCTCTTAGTTGCCTCAATGCAGGTACTTATTTTTGAATTCCAGGTTTGATGGTAAGTTTTAGTTGCTTAAAAATCAGGTTTCCTGCCTCCTGTAGGTTGTCAATCCATATTGACTTCCATGCAAGTGTGGCCACCTTTCACGTGTTCTGTTGAATCTAAACAATCAAAACATCAAGAAGTCAAGAGGAGCTTTGGCTCCACTTCCTTATCTACTGATGCACCAAACACTGTCCCATCAGGTGCATATGCAGATGAAATCTTCCAGCATGCCCAATGTATCTATCCAAATATATTTGTTTCTATCATACAAGCAGCATGCTGTCACGTATGGTATCCCAGAACAAACCCTAAGGTCCCAGTCTCGGCTCGCTCTTCTGCATTTAACAGCTGCCTTTTGCTTCGGGAGGAGACTTCCACTACTCTGATGCCGCCAGGTCTTAAAGTGAGAGGACAAGGGACAGAGAGTGCGGTTGTGGAACAGGCAGGGACAGTACTAATCAGTGCAGTACAGATTCAGGAGCCGGGAGTGTAGTCAGAATATACATGCCGGAGTCAAAACCAATCAGTAACACGGTACCAAGTCACGATCAAGAAGAGTGGTTAAACAGGAGTATGATGTAGAAATTGATATTCTGAGACAATTTGCAATTGGTTTTCATTCTTTATTATTTGTAGTTTTTGAGTTATTTAGCTTTTTATTCAGCAGCTCTTCAGTTTGCAGTTTCAACAGTTTGGTTGCTATGTTCCAAATGACCATAGCAACCTACAAAAGCTTGTGCTGTTGCCTGGTGTTGAGCGGCGTAGCATGGTGTTGCATGGAGGATCAGATAAAATCTGACCCACAAAATCTGATGAAAAATGCTTGTGTAGTTCTACCCTATGGGTCCACTGAAACATAACTAAATACCTATGTGCTTTGTTGTTTAGGTAGACACCAATGGGCTCATTAAAGGAAAACTATACCACCAAACAATGTAGGTCTCTATAAAAAGATATTGCATAAAACAGCTCATTTGTAAAACCATGCTTCGAGTAAATAAACCATTTTCATAATAATATACTTTTCTAGTAGTATGTGCCATTGGGTAATCATAAATAGAAAATTGCCATTTTAATAAATAAAGGCTGTCCCCTGGGATCGTATGATTCACTGTGCACACAAACAAACCAAACAAACTATATTTATTGGGTAACATGTGCCAATTCTGAGCCAGTTCTGTCTTCTGCTCCCACATTTCTTCCTGTAACAGTTAGGGGCAGATTTATCAAGGATCAAAGTGAATTTTTGAAGTAAAAAATGTTGAATTTCGAAGTAATTTTTGGGTACTTCGACCAAATTTGATTTGAAATGAAAAAACTTGAGAAATTGAAAATTCGACCATTCGAAAATCGAAGTACTGACTCTTTAAAAAATTTTAAAATTTAAATTTTAAAAACTTCGACACTTCACCACCTTAAACCTGCCAAATTGCTGTTTAGCCTATGGGGGACCTCCTAGAACCTCTCTGAGGCTTTTGAGCATGTTTTGAGAAGTCAACTTTTTTTTGTAAAATTCGAAGGATTAAAACGTTCGATCTTACGATTTTACTTTGATCGAATACGGCCGTTTTTGCTGGAAAAAATACTTTGACTATCGAAGTACCCAAATTCGATGGTCGAATTTCGAAGTTTTTTAACTTCGAAATTCGATCCTTGATAAATATGTCCCTTAGAGTTGCAGTATTTCTGGTCAGGTGATCTCTGAGGCAACACACAGACCATCACGAAATGGTGGTTCAAGGCAAGAGAAGTAAAAGGGCAATATATATATACCAGTCTGGTTAGATTCTTTAATATGCCACTTAATATGATATAAACTATCTGTTGTTTAAGTATTCATTTCGGGGATACAGTTTTCCTTTAATTAATATCCTGGAAGCAAATGCAAGGGCATGAAGGGGACAAAATCATACCCCTTAGTGCTTGTTCAAGAAGCACTTGCATTGGAGGTATATCTACTGAGCCTTACAGCTCTTCTTACAGGATTTACACAAGCATTTAATTCCCAGGCACCGGAGGCCTCTCTATTATTCAATGCATTATGGGAACATTTAAGAGTTCTCATACTCTACACAACATTTCCAACACACTTAATGTCTGGCAGCCTTTGGTTTCCATAGCTTTTGGGAGGTATCATATTCATTAACTGTTTAAAAGAATAGTGACTTGTTTTACAGCTTTAGTATTATCTTTCCTCTATTAGTGTTATAAGCACTTATAGAAAGAGACAAGTTATAATGTATGCAGTCTGTACTTGTTGGCAGAGCCTCTTAGTCAATTAAGACAATAGGATTGTTTGTTTCAGCCATACATTACTGTGTTATATTATACCAACTGGGAAAAGACAATTGAAGCTGCAGACTCTACTCTCCATTCAGTGTATAATAGATATACTGTAGTTATGCTAACTTTTTTTGCTAATGATTTTACAGACGAATGTAGGAGCATTTCCTTCAGGCAAAGGTATGGAAATGTCTTTCTAAGCCAGAGCCCCCTTCCATGCTGTGATTAAGGTAAAGTAACTCCCCCATGTAAAAATTAATAGTCTACTACTTCTTTTACACCTTCACCTATAACTCTATAACCTATAACTTATTGTTTAGAATAAGTTTGTTTCTGTTACTTGTCCAATGTAAAGGTTCTTCATGAAAACCATGAGTTTCCAAGAAAATGTTGCTGTATTTAAGAGGATCACAGTGGACAATAAAAAACAGCAGGGTGACTCATTTTTAGGTATTGGGCAACAGGTAAAGCTCCCCTTAATCTTTATACCATAAGTCTAAAGGAAGAATGGAGGAAGTATGCCATTTGTTAGGATGTATTTTGCCTCCACATAGATTCAGTCCATCTTCTTCCACATCTTCTTCTAAACAATTTTTGTTGACCCGCTTCTTAAAGGGCATGTAAAGGCAAAAAAATAAAATCCAATTTTTACTTTCTTTAATGAAAAAGAAACCTATCTCCAATATACTTTAATTAACAAATGTCTACCGTTTTTATAAGAAACCTGACTGTATGCAGTGAAATTCCCCCTTCATTTACTGCTGTGGATAGGAATTGTCAGATGGTCCCTAACTGCTGAGCAGGAAACAATCATACTTATGAACAGCAGGGGGAGCCCCCGCCTTACTTCCCAGCCATGCAGAACTCAAGCAACTTTGTTTATGATGATCCCTAAGCAGCCCAGACCACACTGAGCATGTGCACAGTCTTAGCCTTGTAAAGATGTTTAACAAAGTTACAAGATGTTGACCCCCTGTAGACAACTTTGAAAGCATAAATTATTTGTTTGATTAGGCTTGTGGTGCAGTAAGTTCATATTTATATTTAGTATACAAAATACAGCATTTCTAGCCTTATTCTATTTTAGACTTTACATGCCATTTAAGCATTTTGAGTGTTTAGTCAATAAGGGGGGGGTTCAAGCACACTATATAGTTTAAAGAAGAAAAAAAACCCTTATTAAAAAAACCCTAACCCCCAACCCCACATAGACCCCATCCCTACCCCCCCCAGCCTAGCTGCTTCCCCGGGGAAATGGCCCTAACTTTTTACTTACCCCTCGGAGCAGATTTAGGGATCAGAGTTCACGGCAACCATCTTCCGGGTCTTCGTGTCTTCCTCCGGCGCTTCGGCAATTTCCATCCATTCAGCAACGTAACTAGAGGGGGACGGGCCCTAGCGCAGGAACTGGCCGGAATAAGTGGCATGCGAGCTGCTGCCCTGGCCCAATCGCACTCCCTGCTCCACCCGTAGTTACGCCACTGCATCCAGTTATCGCAAACCGGGAAATTGTTCCAACTGCACATGCGCGGTCCACCAGCACATTCTCAGATGCCCCTATGGAAAGCTTCAAAGTCCCTTAGGCTAATGTAAAGTAATGTCCATCTAGTGGTATAAAACACTGGACATACATGAGCTCTTTGGGACAGGCCTTCCCTACTCTAGTGCCAGGCATATAGGATAGGGAAGGCCCAGGGAAGAAGGGTCCTAGGCATAATATTAGATCTCAGAGGATTCAACAGAAGCATGCTAAAACCTAAGTTTATTCAATATAAGAGTGAAAGGTGGATAGGACTATATCAAAATGGTGTAAAGGATTAGCATTCTTTGTGTGTTTCTCTAATGAAGATACTCAAGTGTATACATTAAGGATTGTAGAATTACTTGGTATTCAGCCTTTCATTGCATTTTTGATGTTTCAAATTAAAAATGCTTGCCTCATCTGAGCTGGAATCAAACATTTTATGAATGTATTTTGCTTATTGATGTACCCCAGGTCAGAGGGAACATTTTGAGGGAACAGACTGAATAACTTGCTGGAAATGACCTTGATTGTCCTGAAACATCATTTTGTTGTTGTTATTATTTTTCAGCTTCTTATCAATATTTATAGAAGTGAATGTGTACAGCATAAATCAATATTACATGTGGCCAGCAGAACATCTACCTTAATGGATACACGTCTTCTATGTATTGTGAGTAAGAAAATAAACTGACCACAGATGATTTCTTCATTTCTGAACCACACATCCAATTGTCTTCTGACACACACAAGTGTAAAAACAACAAGAAAATACTTATTATTTTGGTGGCTGAGGCCCAGTCAAAAAAGTAGAAGGTATACAGCCTGCCACTGGTCCATTCTGTTCTGGTATTATAGGAGTGAATTTTAAAAGAACAGTAACACCAAAAAAATGAAAGTAAAATGTATAGTCATGCTGTACTGGTAAAACTGGTGTGTTTGCTTCAGAAACTCTAATAGTTCACATAAACAAGCTGCTGTGTAGCCATGGGGGCAGCCATTGAAAGCTGAAAAAGTAGAAAAGGCTCAGGATACACAGCAGATAACAGATAAGCTCTCTAGTATACAATGGGATTCTTCAGAACATATCTGTTATCTACTAGGTATCCTGTGTAGGGATGTAGCGAACGTCGGAAAAAAAGTTCGCGAACATATTCGCGAACTTGCGCAAAAACGCGAGCGGTTCGCGAACGGTTCGCGAACCCCATAGACTTCAATGGGAAGGCGAACTTTAACATCTAAAAAAAAAATTTCTGGCCAGAAAAATGATTTTAAAGTTGTTTAAAGGGTGCAACGACCTGGACAGTGGTATGCCAGAGGGGGATCAAGGGCAAAAATGTATCTGAAAAATCTGCCTGTGTGTGCTTGGAAGAGATAGTGTAGGGGGAGAGCTGTTAGTGATTTCAGGGACAGATGATAGTAAGTTTGCTGGCTAGTAATCTGCTTGATACTGCTCTGTATTGGAGGGACAGAAGTCTGCAGGGATTTGAGGGACATTTTAGCTTAGGTAGCTTTGCTGGCTAGTAATCTACTGTTCTCTTTAAACAACTGCCATACGTTGACCTTGTAGGCATTGTTTGCCCAGTTTTTTGGACGCAGCCACTGAAGCACAGTTGCCAGAAAAAATATGCCATATAAATGCTGAAAATAGTCATTTTTCGCCATACGTTGACCTTGTAGACATTGTTTGCCCAGTTTTTTTGGTTGCAGCCACTGAAGCACAGTTGCCAGAAAAAATATGCCATATAAATGCTGAAAATAGTCATTTTTTGCCATACGTTGACCTTGTAGGCATTGTTTGCCCAGTTTTTTTGGTCGCAGCCACTGAAGCACAGTTGCCAGAAAAAATATGCCATATAAATGCTGAAAATAGTCATTTTTTGCCATATACGTTGAGTCAACGTATGGCAAAAAATGACTATTTTCAGCATTTATATGGCATATTTTTTCTGGCCTCTGTGCTTCAGTGGCTGCGGCCAAAAAAACTGGGCAAACAATGCCTACAAGGTCAACGTCGTTGACCTTGTAGGCATTGTTTGCCCAGTTTTTTTGCTTTCCAGGCACGTCATCCCCAAGACAGCGTGACAACGGCGTACCTGGCACGTCGAATAGCCTAGGGGGAGCTGGGGGTGCACAGGTGTGGAGGAGGAGAAGGAGGACCCAGCAGCAGAGTAAGAAGAAGAAGAAGACGAGGTAGAGAGCGATGGAGGAGTAGAGGTGGTGGCAGAACCGCGTGCAATCCGTGGCGGTGACACCAACTCCACTGTTGTTGTTGAGCTACCCATTCCCTGCTTCCCAGCCATTACCAAGTTCACCCAGTGGGCAGTGTAGGTGACATACCTGCCCTGACCATGCTTGGAGGACCATGCGTCAGTAGTCATATGGACCTTTGGCCCAACACTAAGTGACAGAGATGCGGTAACTTGGCTCTGCACATGTTGGTACAGGTGTGGTATTCCCTTTTTAGAAAAAAAATTGCGGCTGGGTACCTTCCACTGCGGTGTCCCAATTGCTACAAATTTGCGGAAGGCCTCAGAGTCCACCAGCTGGTATGGTAAAAGCTGGCGGGCTAAGAGTGCAGACAAGCCAGCTGTCAGACGCCGGGCAAGGGGGTGACAGTCAGACATTGGCTTCTTACGCTCAAACATGGCCTTCACAGAAACTTGGCTGGTGGCAGATGACTGGGAATGGAAACAGGTGGTCAAGGTGGAAGGCGGAGTGGAGGGTGGTTCAGACGGGTCAAGGAGAGCAGAGGTAGAGCAGTAAGATGCTGGACCAGAAGGAGTGTGGCTTTTAGTTTGCCTGTTGCCTTTGAGGTGTTGCTCCCAAAGTGCTTGTGCTTGCCGCTCATGTGCCTTCGCATAGAAGTTGTACCTATGTGGCTGTTGGGCTTACCAAGGCTCAGTTTCTGACTGCACTCATTGCAAATTACAATGCTTTTGTCAGAGGCACACACATTAAAAAAATCCCACACTGCTGACTTTTTGGAAGTGTGCGATCTGGCGGTAACAGTAGAAGTTGGCGGCATTGGCGGCAATGGCGGGTGCGTTGGCCGGCTGAACACAGGTGCCGATACATGTTGTTGCCCTACTGATCCCTGCGGGCTGTCCTCCCTGCTTCTTCTAAGTCTTATTCTCCTACTGCCTCTCTGACTCTCCGTCTCTCCATCTGAACTACCCTCCTCTTGCTCTCTTCTACTAGGCACCCACAAAACATCAATCTCCTCATCATCATTCTCCTCAGATGCATCAATTTCTTCTGACACATCACAGAAGGAAGCAGCAGCGGGGACCTCCTCCTCATCACTCATTATGTCCATCTCTGTCGTGTTCTCTGCCAGAATTAAATCTGGTGTAAGGTCCTCATCTCCTTCATCTTCTTCTGGCAATAATGGTTGCGCATTACTCAGTTCAAGAAACTCATGGGAAAATAACTCCTCTGACCCCAGTGAAGAAGGGGCACCGGTGGTGGAGGAAGTGTTACGTGGGGTGGCCATAGCAGTGGAGGATGAGGAGGATGTTGTGGTAAAGTTAGAAACGGTAGAGGATGGGGTGTGCTGTGTAAGCCAGTCAACTACCTCTTCAGCATTTTGGGAGTTCAGGGTCATTGGCTTTTTAAAACTGGGCAATTTGCTAGGGCCACAGGATTGCATAGCAGCACGGCCCCTAGCACGGCCTCTGCGTGGCGGCCTGCCTTTGCCTGGCATTATTTTTTAAAAAACAACAACAACAAAAACTCAGTTGGTTTTTCTGGAAACGATAATACACACAGCTAGATGGCGGGTTGAAGAAAACAGTGTGCAAATAATGCCTACAAGGTCAACGTATACACTACTACAGCGGTGGATACGGATTACGTAAAATATATTATGGCTGCTTGAAAAAAGTCACTCCGGTGTTTTTTCTGGAGACGGTAATATTATGGATATTTAGACAGAATGTGAACAAGGTCACACAGCTAGATGGCAGGTTGAAGAAAACAGTGTGCAAATAATGCCTACAAGGTCAACGTATACACTACTACAGCGGTGGATACGGATTACGTAAAATATATTATGGCTGCTTGAAAAAAGTCACTCCGGTGTTTTTTCTGGAGACGGTAATATTATGGATATTTAGACAGAATGTGAACAAGGTCACACAGCTAGATGGCGGGTTGAAGAAAACAGTGTGCAAATAATGCCTACAAGGTCAACGTATACACTACTACAGCGGTGGATACGGATTACGTAAAATATATTATGGCTGCTTGAAAAAAGTCACTCCGGTGTTTTTTCTGGAGACGGTAATATTATGGATATTTAGACAGAATGTGAACAAGGTCACACAGCTAGATGGCGGGTTGAAGAAAACAGTGTGCAAATAATGCCTACAAGGTCAACGTATACACTACTACAGCGGTGGATACGGATTACGTAAAATATATTATGGCTGCTTGAAAAAAGTCACTCCGGTGTTTTTTCTGGAGACGGTAATATTATGGATATTTAGACAGAATGTGAACAAGGTCACACAGCTAGATGGCGGGTTGAAGAAAACAGTGTGCAAATAATGCCTACAAGGTCAACGTATACACTACTACAGCGGTGGATACGGATTACGTAAAATATATTATGGCTGCTTGAAAAAAGTCACTCCGGTGTTTTTTCTGGAGACGGTAATATTATGGATATTTAGACAGAATGTGAACAAGGTCACACAGCTAGATGGCGGGTTGAAGAAAACAGTGTGCAAATAATGCCTACAAGGTCAACGTATACACTACTACAGCGGTGGATACGGATTACGTAAAATATATTATGGCTGCTTGAAAAAAGTCACTCCGGTGTTTTTTCTGGAGACGGTAATATTATGGATATTTAGACAGAATGTGAACAAGGTCACACAGCTAGATGGCGGGTTGAAGAAAACACTGTGCAAATAATGCCTACAAGGTCAACGTATACACTACTACAGCGGTGGATACGGATTACGTAAAATATATTATGGCTGCTTGAAAAAAGTCACTCCGGTGTTTTTTCTGGAGACGGTAATATTATGGATATTTAGACAGAATGTGAACAAGGTCACACAGCTAGATGGCGGGTTGAAGAAAACAGTGTGCAAATAATGCCTACAAGGTCAACGTATACACTACTACAGCGGTGGATACGGATTACGTAAAATATATTATGGCTGCTTGAAAAAGTCACTCCGGTGTTTTTTCTGGAGACGGTAATATTATGGATATTTAGACAGAATGTGAACAAGGTCACACAGCTAGATGGCGGGTTGAAGAAAACACTGTGCAAATAATGCCTACAGGGCAAATAATGCCTAAAAGGTCAACTTATACACTACTACAGCGGTAGTAAAATAAAAAAAAGTAAAATAAAAAAAAAATGAATATTAAAAAAAAAATTAAAGTTGGTGCTGCTGAACTACTAGGAGCAGCAGATTAGCACACCAGTCCCACTCCCCAACACTGCTAGACTAATAGCACTGGGCTCTTATAGTAGTAGTAGTAGTAGTAGTAGTAAAACAACAAAAAAATAAATAAAAGCAGTCCTTACAAGGACTACTGTTATTGCAGCAGTCAGCAGATGAGATCAGAAGCAGGACAGCTGCCCACTGCAGCTACATACAGAGCACTGCAGTAGAAGGTAGATTACTAGCCAGCAAAGCTACCTAAGCTAAAATGTCCCTCAAACCCCTGCAGACTTCTGTCCCTCCAATAACAGAGCAGTATCAAAACGATTACTAGCCAGCAAACTTTCAACTGTCCCTGAAATCACTAACAGGCAGCAGCTCTCTCCCTACACTATCTCTTCAGCACACACAGGCAGAGTGAAAAAACGCTGCAGGGCTTCGGTTTTTATAGGGAAGGGGAGTGGTCCAGGGGAGAGCTTCCTGATTGGCTGCCATGTACCTGCTGGTCTGGGGTGAGAGGGCAAAAAAAAGCGCCAACAATGGCGAACCCAAAATGGCGAACGTCGCGCGACGTTCGCGAACTTCCGGCGAGCGCGAACACCCGATGTTCGCGCGAACAAGTTCGCCGGCGAACAGTTCGCGACATCTCTAATCCTGTGTTGGAATGGCTGCCCCATGGCTACACTACAGCTTATTTATATAAACTATAGTAGTGTTTCTAAAGCAAATAAGCCATTTGTACCATTTGTATCATCTATCTATGTGTAGTTAAGTGAATATCTACATATCTCTGCCCAGACAAACAAATACACACATTTTTGAGTGATGCCTTTAACATCCACCTTTATCTAGAAGGCAGAAACTCATATTATTTTCTCTGCACCTTCCATTGTTCCTATATACAACACACCTGAAACACATTGTATAATTGGCAGGAAGCCCAGAATTTCTATTTAGCAATGGCTTGATGATTCCATTTTTTTCTGATTTTCTTTTTCCTGAACAGCAGGTGCTCTGCACTGTAAACAACGCTAGTCTCCATAATATTATTAGCTTTTGAATTTGTATTACATCCCTGTTTCTCTACATATTTCTAAATCTACACGAGACTTTTGGCTTCTGTTCAAAGGGGAGTAGCTGAGTTCTTTAGTGTACAACAATTTGTTATTATTTTGCTTTAGACATATTCATCTAGAAATCAATTGACTGGCTGCTAAAAAGCTTGATGTGCATGACTGATAGCTTTAAGTGTTAACTGGAATTTAAGGGAAAAAACCCTCCTTTTGTCCACTGCATTCTGGGAATCAGCATAGCTTAATAGTCCAATGAGCATTCTTATTATACCACAAGCTAGTTTTTTCCTCCTTTTCTTCCAAATATGTGCAAGCAAACAGGTTTCTCCAAGAGACATATATAAAGTCCTGCAACGATTACAAGAATAAAAAGAGCATAGGCAGAAAAAAAAGGGAAACATGGAAGCAAATTTAATAATTGTAAAACATTTAGAGGAAAAAAAAACTAAGAAAAAGAAGTATATAATTGGGGGAAGGGACCTAGATTCCTGCATTTTATTAATTAAATATAACAAATAATAAGTAAACATAATATTTTGTTTAACACATTATATTAAGGCTATTTGGTGGCAAAAAATCCCATCACCAAAATGTAGACATGTAGACAGTTTGCCCACTAATTGGACCTTCTTCACTAAGAAAATACATTAAAACTCAGGCTCATGCCAGACAATGATACAAATGGAAAACTAAAGTTTCCTCCCCGGTCCGCTGTCCAAATCCTGAAGAAGAACCTTACAATTGGAGAGTCTGCTGAAGAGTCTATTGGGGGGATTTAATAAAATTCACAAAGCGTAGAACAATTTGCACAAATAAGAAAAAAAATTAACTTTTTGCAATGTAATATTCTTCCTTAAACTGTTATTACATCGCAAATTTTAATTGCGTATTGCGGATTTTAATTGCGCATTTCCCACTTTTAAGAAGTGCTTGAAGGTGTCATAATCTTTTGGTGCAAACATAACAACTTTTTCAGTAAGAAGTTTTATTACATTCACTTAGCACTGGCGCAATTTTTTTTTAAAATTCGCAAATCTTCAACGGTCAGAAGTGGTCGCAAAAGCTATATTAAATTTGCGCAAAGGAAAATTCTGCTAGAATATTATAAGTCAGGATTCAATAACTCTTCAATTCAGCTATATATATAAAATGATACATAGTCACATGACTATAAAATTAATTTTATAAGAACTCACCACAGTGTGGTCAGTACAGCATAAAACATTTCAGCCCAGGGCCTTGCACCTTTATATGTTTATGGAACTCCTTAATGAATTCTAATGTCCAAATATTTATTTAGGATATATATCATTTTGGTCCATACAAATGTTTTGTGATTTCTGCTCAACTGTCTTTATTGTTTTTAGTGAACATTTCAATCAGTGAAAGAGAACAGATGCAATACAAGAGAAATACAAGGTAATAATTTTTTTTTGAAATCCTTTGTTCTCCCTACAGTCCAACTGTAAATCTATTAGCGCTATTTTTCTTTCTTCTCTTATTTGTATCCCAAGCCAGATCTTGTATCCCAAGCCAGATTCTCTGAAGCAATCCTTAATCAAGTTCCCCAAAGACCTGGGACTGCGTGCAGCAATTTCTCCGCTCCTCTCAGCACAGATGTTTCAAGCACATTCCATTACACCTACATGCCATTACAGTTAATGGCTTATTCTGATGAAGAAAGCTGCTTTCAGCTCTGTGCAGCAAAGGGGAAAATTTCCTCCTGTACAGTTCATCCACTGCAAAACAATGAAATCACGGGGCAGGTGGTAAAACAGAAATATCTAATGTTAATTACATACAGTATTACCCCCAAATTTGGCTAGTCATTATTTATGTTAATTTACTGTCTTGAAATGAACAATCAAGGCAAACATTCTAAGTGTAAATACCAAGGGAAATGTACTATACAGCTCAAAGGGTTTGATACCATGTACTCACTTCACTTTCAAGACTCCAATTGCCAAACTTTAGTTAACATTATTCATGTTCACTTCTAAAACATTAGGCTGGCAAATTAGGTTATTGCATGCCTAAATGTACTGTGTGCCTGGAAGGCCTGGTACAAAAATCAAACTATCTCTGGGCTCCCATAGAGTACTATTTTGGGCACCAATCTAAAAATACAAGTGCAAAGGTTTCTTTGAAAGCTTGACAGAATGCATGATACAGCTTGCTTGCATAGGGTTGATACACTGGAACTTTTTTCCTTAGACCAGAGAGTGCCTTATAGGAAGTATGATGAATAAGTATATGTTTGATATCCCTGGTGTAGTGGGTTGAAACTAGAAGAAAGAAGGTATAGGCAACAGGTAAATTAAGTTATTAGTGATTGTTATACAAAATGGGTGGAGTAAATCATTTTCAAGAAGAAGAAGAAGAAAGTAGAAGCAGTAATTAATTTAGGGAATGAAAAGCAAGGCATTTTGTGCTTTCATGAGGGCATTTACTAAAACTGGACTTTTTCTCACTATAATAAAAAAATTTCAAACAAACTTCCAAACCCAAATCCCCATAATTTACCAATAAATCCAATTGAAAAGTCGAGTTGTCGCCTGGAAAACTGGACTTTATCGAATTGTCACCTTGACAATTCGAAATTATTGGATAATTGAATGAAAACCAGCATCATACAATGAGAATCATGAAGGCAAAAGGCATGTTCCATTTGTTAAAGGAACCATCTTCCATTGACTTGTACATGATTTTGACAGGTTTTAGCTAGAGTATTTTTGGATTCAGATTTTTAGCAGCTTCAGAGGATAATAAATATTGAAATTTTTTAGGAGGTTATTTACTTAACTCCGAAAGCAAAGTAAAATTTGTGATTTTTTTTTTTATAAAATCGGACTGTTAAAAAAAATCAAAAATTTTTCTGAATTTATTAAACCCCGAGGATGGAAAAGTCCTAATCAGATCCTGCATCTCAGACCTTTTGAGGTTGCTTATAAGTCAATGAGAAAATTCCCAATGATTTTTTGATGTTCGCTGGGCTTCATGTAATACCCCTAAGTTTTCGGAGCGAAAATCTGAAAAATCCTAAAAAAATCATGAAAATCAGATGAAAAATCGGAAAAAATCGTGAAAATCAGATTTTTTACTGCAAAGCAAATTTTCAGGAAAATGTAATAATAAATAAGCGTAAAAATCCAGAGTGGATTTGATTGGAGTTTGTAGCAGATAATATTGAGATAAATTCTGACTTTTGATTAGTGTTTTTTTTTCAACCAGAAAAATTTGAGGTTTCACAAACAGGCCTCATAATGTCGTGTTGCCCACTGCCTCTTTTGTTTGTCTTTTTTTTAAAACAGTTTGGTAGATGTTTTTTCAATCAACCCAACTTTAAAGGTGTGTATGTACAGGAAAGGGATGTTTCAGTTTTTCAGCAGTGCTTCAGTATATTTGTCAATGAAGAACCATTGCAGCTTTAACTATTCAAAGGTTGACAGGATGTTGGGCACCACATTTATAACAGCTGGAAGGCCACAGGCTCAATATTAATGTTTACAATATCTATGGAGACTCTCATTCTTCTAGGTCATGTATCTAGTAGAGTTAAATGGACTTTCTTGAAAATGTTTCACGACTCATCTGAGCCATTCAAGCTTCCTGTCATGTACATCGAAAAATGAACCCCTGACTCCTGACTTGTGACTAGATTACACTTTAACACATCTGTGAGTTTCACACCATCAACTGAATAAATTCAATGGGACCATTGTGATTGAATGTCTGTGTCAGGATATTTCCCTACCACACAGTTTACTTGAAGAAGACAGGTGGTGCAACATTTTCAAGAAAACTCAGAAGTCCAGTTGCTTTAGACTTAATGCTACTAGATAACGTTTGCAAGGCTTCATTCTATAATCGCTTGGCAATGAAAGATTTAAAGGGATCCTGTCATCGGAAAACATGTTTTTTTCAAAACTCATCAGTTAATAGTGCTGCTCCAGCAGAATTCTGCACTGAAATCCATTTCTCAAAAGAGCAAACAGATTTTTTTATATTCAATTTTGAAATCTGACATGGGGCTAGACATTTTGTCAATATCCCAGCTGCCCCTGGTCATGTGACTTGTGCCTGCACTTTAGGGAGCTGTTATCTGGGGGGGGGAAAGGGAGGGGGTGATATGACTCCAACTTGCAGTACAGCAGTAAAGAGTGATTGAAGTTTATCAGTGCACAAGTCACATGACTTGGGGCAGCTGGGAAATTGACAATATGTCTAGCCCCATGTCAGATTTCAAAATTGAATCTAAAAAAAATCTGTTTGCTCTTTTGAGAAATGGATTTCAGTGCAGAATTCTGCTGGAGCAGCACTATTAACTGATTCATTTTGAAAAAATTTTTTTTTTCCCATGACAGTATCCCTTTAAACCTTAATTAGAAATATGTATGGATGCTTTGGAACTGCTCCCAAATGTAGCTGATATGAAGCGCATCTAGACCTCAGTGTCTTAATTCCATTTGATGTACTTGCATTTACTGAATGAAGGAATGCCTAAAAAATACATACATGGGCATATACCTTTACAATCTAAAAAGTGTCAGATTTTACTTTCTAGACACACATTTAGGGGCAGATTTATCAAAGGTCGAGGTGAATTTTCAAATGAAAAAAATTCGAATTTCAAGCTATTTTTTGTGTACTTCGACTAGGGAATAGTCCAAATTCTATTCGAATTTGAAAAAATTAAAAAATTCGAATATCGAAATTTATCATATACTGTCTCTTTAAAAATTCGACTTCGCCCGTTCGCCATCTTAAACCGGCGAATTGCGCTTTTAGCCTATGGGGGACCTCCTAGAACCAATTGGAGTCAATTGGTGGACTTTGAAAAAAATACTTTTTTTTGGGAAAAACTAATTTGATCGTTTGCGCTATTCCTTCAATTCGTACGATTCAAATTTGGACAAATACGGACCTATTCGACCAACAAAAAACTTTGACTTAATTTCAGTTGGTCTTTTTGAATTCGAATCTCGAAGTTTTTTTCAATTCAAAATTCAACCCTTGATTAATATGCCCCTTATTGATGGGCGAATTTGTCCCATTCTGCTTCACAGAAAAAATCGTCAATTTCCCGCATAATTCGCAAACCAGTGAAAAATTGCGGGAATTCGCTGTAAATTTGCACCAACATACATTTTACTTTTAAGATGTTTTGCATTTGGAAAATGAGTAAATGGATGTATAGCATCCCAAAAATTATTTCAATGCAATTTGAAAGATTGGTTTGAGATTTTGCCTGTCAAAACATATTCACCAACTCTATCAGTTCTAGTTTTCCTACCTAATTAGTAAACAACAAAGCTTAAAGGAAAGTCCACCTTCAAATGTTCTTTTAGGGGCTGATGTGCCAATGATGGACATGGAACAATTCATTTTACTTGATTCATAACAATCATTGCTCTTTGCTTAGAAATCAGATAAAGGCAATATTCAATATTGATTGAATCCACTTGAAAAATCTAATTTATTATTTTGGCATGATTGGTATAATAAATCCTTGGGCAATGATAACTATTATTAAAAAATAATAATTATTACATCTATTGAAAGCCAGTTTACTTGATTCCCTTTTGAATGAAATGTTTTTTATTTTTGGACAAAGAGGTCTAGTTTTAACCTCAATTAACACTGGTTGTAATGACAGACTCTAATGTTAACTAGAGGGTCAGAAAAGATTCACAACAGTTCAGATTTTGCTCTGGAATCAAATTTCTGTTGCTGAGTGTGACAATCAGGGTCCCATTTATACATTTTTGAGATACTCTTCTTAAAAAAAAACTAAACAAAATTTGAGTTTTTGCAGCAACATTTAGGGGCAGAGTTATCAATGTTCGAATTGAAAATTTGAATTTTTAAATTCAAATTTCAAGTTTATTTTAGTTTAATTCAGCTATGGAATAGTCCAAATTTGATTTTTGGAATAGACGCATTACATTTTTTCCAATGGGACTGTACTCACACAGACGCGTGTAGGCGCAGAACGCAGGTTGAGATGCAATATGCTGAATTTTTCCTGCGTTCGGCGCCTACACGCCCCTGTGTGCGTACAGCCCCATTGGAAAAAAATGTAATGCATCTATTCCTGCGCTCCCCTGCGGCTGAAAACAGAAAAACGGAACGCAGGTAAAAACGCTCGTCAGTAAGAGCCCTAAGTCTAAAATGAGATCCATGAAGCAGTGGTTAGACACCTGTAGGAGGTATAATGGAAATTGGAGTGAGTTATATGAGTGTGCCCATCTCTAGCAAGTTCACTCAGGATGCACAAATATTAACACTTTTATTATAACAGGAGGACTTTATTTACAGGGTCTTTATTTGTTGATCTTAGAGGTTCATATTATTGCTACAGTGGAAGGGAAGCAAACGGCTATAGATAATGTAAACGAGATTAAACATTTGTTAGGAAACTGTATGGGGCAAATTCACTAACCTCCGAAAAATCGCCAGCAATGGCGCACACTTCACCAGGCTTAGATTCGATAGCACAATGCTAATTCACTAAAATCCGAAGTTGCGTCCAGGACGCTGGCGAAGTTGCGCTAGCGCTACTGCGCCAAGCGAAGCTAAGTTGCTATAGCGTTGCCTAATTTGCATATGGGGAGGGAAGTTAAAGTTGAATGGACGTATATGTAGCAGCAAATACATTACACTACACAAGCCTGGGAAACCTTTAAAATAAAATAGAGTTGTTACGTCCATTCGCCAGAGCGCAAATTCGCCAAGCGTTAGGGAGCGCAGTACCGCTAGAGTCTATCTCCTTCGCTAGAGAAGTTATGCTGGCGACCGTAAATTTGGGAAGTTCCGAATTTTCACCAGCGTTAGTCACTTCACCCTTTAGTAAATTTGCCCCTGTATGCGTCAAACAAGAAACACAGGAGAAAATGTTAAAAATATACACTACAAGGTTGATGTCAGAACAGGCACAAAGTTTACTTTTGTTCTAGAATCCCAAAGCAACCAATTGGATGATACAAAGGGCGTTGTGGGAGTGTCTTTGGCTAAAGGCTGTGTAATAACATATTACTGTAATATATGACATCATTATATACTATACAATATGATATTATAATATATGATCAACTATATTATGTTATAACATAACAAATCTGGAATATCTTAATTACAGAGATATCTGTTATCTAGAAAACCCCAGGTCCTGAGCATTCTGGAGAACAGTTCCCATACCTGTAGAAAGTTTGGCAGTTATAATATTTTATTTGGCAGAATTTTTATAACGTGGTCGAAAAAAATCATTGCTCCCATTTTATGAAACATATGACATCATATTTAGAAATGTCCCAAAGGCATGTGGTATCAGATACAAACAGTCTCATATTTGAAAAGATATGTCAGTGAGTAAAATGGATTAAAATGGAGGAGTACTTGGTGTTCGGAAATATGGGTATGACACAGTTCAAAGACATGAGGAAATTGTTATACTGTATTTCTTTTTCATATAACAAAAATTGATTGTTACCATTATAATAAAGTGGGTATTAAATAGAAGATATAGCTTATCCTGTTCCACAAAAAAAGACATTTGTACAAAATTGTCACATACTGCTCCCTATATTCACGGCTCAATCTTCTGCCTGTAGGCAACAGTTCAAGGAGAAGACGAAAAGCGTGGTCAGGCAAGCCGGGGTCAATATAGGCGGAGTTCAAGCAGGGTCAGACTGACCTGGATCGGTACAGGCAGCGTTCAAAGAATAGTCAGGCAGGCAAGGGTTAATACCAGTAGAGTTCAGAATAGTCAGGCAGGCAAGGATCAAAACCAGAATCAAAACAGATATAAATCGCACGCAGATACTAACCAGTTAGACTTAACAACGGGCAATGAGTATGGGTACAAAGTGCCTTTAGGGTAGGACTACGTGGACGTTTTCAGCGCAAAATGCCAGCGTCAAATCGTATGTGGCGGAAATCAGGTAGGAGATAGAAATGCCGGATGACGTTGAATCGTTGCATCCAGCAGTCGTGTTGCGTCGGATTATTTCTGCGACTTCATCCGACAATGCAGTCACTTACCTTATTTTCATTGCATGCGTTTTGATGCCAGCGTTTTGTATTCACCTAATTGTGGTTGTTGTGACATGTTTTTATTGGATGCTTTACGTACACATATTCCCTAATGAATAAGGCTCTGCATGATGTAACCTTCTCTCATTGGTAACCACCTCTCTAAAAAGCTTGTACAGGGATGGGACCATTATTCTATGAGCAAGTGCCAAGTTGGCATGAAATGCGTTAGGCTACACATGTCCTAATAAATATTTTTTAAACTTTGAAACTACTTTTGCCACTGTATTATTGTCTTCTACTGAAGGAGCGAATAAATTCAGCTGTCACAAATTCGCTGCGAATTCCTGTGTTTCACTGCCGGCAATTTAATTTGTGAATCTCCCGTGAAAATTCACCGGCGTCAATTTCCGATTTTAGCGATTTTTCCGTGAAAACGTTCTAGTTGCTCGATTTTTTTTGTGAAAAGGTTAGAATTGCTCGATTTTATAGTGAAAACGTTCGAATTGCTCTATTTTTTCGTGAAAACGTTTGAATTTCACAAATTTTTCCTGAACTTTCTGATTTCACAATTTTTCACGAATTTTTCGGCAGGAGAGCCTCACCGATCACTACTGCAGACCTCCTAACTTCACTAAATATTATTGTTCTCATTTTTGTAGTTATTTTTATTTTTTTGAAGCAGATACATACGCCACTCTACCTTGTTTATTTAATCCAAAATACAATGGGGTCTAGGGCAGTTTTTTTTATTTTCAAATGTTTTTCTTTCCCTCACCTACATTGGAGTCTATGTCCATTTTTTCCTGACAACTTTTTATCACAAAAAAACACAGTTTCAAGACAATATTTGCCAATATTTTAAAATGCATAGGTATGAAGAACCACAAAACTGAATAGAATATTTTTTCCACCTTTTTGACTTCCATCATGTCTTGAATTGTATATCAGCATTGAATCTATTCTCTTTGGAACCTGGTGATGATCCTACTAACCAGCACTAATTGCAATCAATGGAGTTTACTCTTGAGATGTCTTAATTTACTACCCTTCTATTCGGTAAAACATTACCAAATAGCCATTGCCCAAGTACCTATAGACAAAAGCCTGTACAAAACCCTTATATAACTTGTCCAGGTCAGCAGACTTTAAAGTAGACATATCTTTTTTGGACAGACTCATACTTGCTCTTACATAGGATCATAATCGATTTTCATAGAGCACACATATTTATACTGATGTCTCAAGGATGTTATGAGTATTATTCATTACAGGTATGGGACCTGTTATCCACAATGCCTGGGACCTGGGGTTTTCTGGATAAGGGGTATTTCCGTACTCTGGATCGCCATGCTTTGTCTACTAAAAAAAATTTAAACTTTAAATAAGCAAGCAAGATAGTTTTGCCTTTGATGAAGATTAATTATATCTTAGTTAGGACCAAATACAAGGTAATTTTTAATTATCAGAAAAAAGGAAATAATTTTGAAAAATTAGAATTTTTTGCTTATAATGGAGTCCATGGATTCGCATAATTTGGTACTTTCTGGATAACCGGTTTCCAAATAACCATTCCTATTCTACCTTCAGACAATTGTTCCCCAGCTCCCCTGCAAATGATCAGTGAACCCTATTGTCCTATGGGAGTCTCTCCTGTCTTTTTCAGACCTCTACAGACTGCTACAACCTACCACACTCCTAAGCAGCTCTTCTACCATAGAAATAGAATAGGGCAGCCATTCTTTAGCCAATGGCCTACTATTCTTCTCCCTAGACAAAATTGACCATTATGCTTCCTGAAATGCTTATACTTCAGTGAAATGTTCTTTCAACTATTCAGAATTCTTCTAGTCCAAAGTTGTTGATTTGGAGTTTAGGTAAAAAATGAATGTCAATGTAGAACAGTTATACAATATTGTATTTCCCATCTGATATGTTATATAATAATATGTTATTATAATAAGATGTGTTTTTTTAAAAAACAACTGATTTAATTTTATTCTTATATTCCCCCATGTGTATGCTGTAAACTTACCAAATAGGTGGTCAGTAGATATAACTCAGATCCATTCACCCAAAGAGCTTAATACAATGTACATAAGTAGGGAACATTGCTTCTTCCACCCAGGATAGTAATATAATTTACTACAATTCAAAAACATAAAGACAAGATGAATTATTAATGCACTGTAGTACAGTACTTTGGGATTTACTCATTAAATCTCAGTAGCTGTTATTGATTGCTAATGTCCATTACCTTTAAAGTGTTTGAATGTCTATTACCAATCAATAGCTTGAGGTTTGTTTATACAAGTTGGGCTGGGTGGAATTAAGATAAAGCAGGAGTCATTCCTTCATCCAGGAACAATCTCTAAATCATTAACTGTTAAATATATTCAATCCTACCCTGTTCCAGTATTGTAGCTTACCACACTTCTTAAAAGAGAAGGAAAGGCTTGGTGCACTTGGGGGTGTCAAATGTTAGGCACCCCAAGTCAATGTATTTACTCACCTGAAACCCTTGGCCGGTGCTCCTATCAGCAGAAAACTGCACTGGCCCGGGGTTATACCAGTGACCACAGAGTGATCTTCTTCCGTCTTCCTCTGTCTTCGCACAGCTGCGCATGCACAGTAGAACGAAAAGCCGAACTTTAATAAAAAGTCGGCTATTTCGTTCAACTGCACATGCGTTTACTCCAGGAAATTTTAAGAAAGGCGAAGACGATTCAATAAAATGGTCTTTGCACCTCAGACAAAAAAATGCAGACCTTTCCACTATGATACATGCAATAACTGGTGCTATTTTGACGCTACCAGGATAGTCACATAGTTGAGTTGGGTTGAAAAAGACCAAAGTTCAACCCCTCCAAATGAAACCCAGCAACCATACATACAAAAACTCACACTGACCCCTACATACCGTCAAATAAGCTATACAGTATACACCAATATCTACTGTATATTAATTGTAGATTTTAGTATCACTATATCCTTGAATATTATGATTGTCCAAGAAATCATCCAAGGAATTAACAGAATCACAACATCACCCGGCAGTGCATTCCCCAACCTCACTGTCCTCACTGTGAAGAACCCCCTACGTTTCTACAAATTAAACCTACGTTGGTTTAAATGAAAATTAAATTTTATGCTCTCTAATGTATTTGTAAAGCATAATCATGTCAATCCTTGCAAGCGTCTTTTTTCCAGAAAAAACACCCCAACCTTGACATATGACGTATAATTTAAATCTTTCAAACCCTTAACCAGTTTAGTTGCACTTAGTCTCTGCACTCTCTCCAACTCATTTATATCCCTCTTAAGGACTGGAGCTCAAAACTGCACTGCATACTCCAGATGAGGCCTCACCAGGGACCTATAAAGAGGCATCATTGTGTTTTCATCCCTTGAGTTAATGGCTTTTTTATGCAAGACAGAACTTTATTTGCTTTTACAGAATAACACTGTTATTAGACAACTTGTAAACTACAAAAATCCCCATATCCTTATTAAGGAAACCCCCAACTATGCCATTTAGTGTATAACTTGCATTTTATATTGCTGACTGTAATCTTTGTAAGGGTCCACCCTACATCTACAATGTACCTACAATGTACAGGACAGGTGATGCAGCTGAAGAATTGTAATGCCCTTTGTGTTTAAATATGATGATATTATTGTATTGAATCATTGAAAATGAGCAATTATTCAAGGAGGAAGCAAGTGATTTTCTGAATTTTATCCATAACATTGTCAATAATAAGTTATGCTGTAAGCTGAAAGTTACTCAACTCAAGCAGGCTACAAGTGAAATGCTTAATTACTATATAAACTGCAACCTTCATGCACATCCTGCTCTTATCTTTAGATGTTTTAAGGCTATTACATGCTAGAGTAAGAATAATAGTGTTGTGATGAGCAAGGTTTGGCAAAGAAAAACCCATGTGTGGCAAGTTTATTCAGAAAAGAGTAGACCATTTTCTCATAAAGGTTCTCAAACATTGAGTTAAAGTTCCAAGTACAGACATGTTGATCCCAATACATTTTAGGAACTAGTTAGCAAAGATTCTACTGTATATAGTGAATTCTCGACTATTGATTACAGAGTATGGTACAAATTTTCTTCAGTACTGGTATAACGACTTTTAATCAGTTGGTCCTCAACAATTTAATTCACATTTAAGGTTATTAAAATGCAGTAAAGAAGAATGACATGGTGTTTATTAATGCAAAAACCAAACAAACAAAAAAAAAAAACCCCAAACATTTATACAGACATAAAATGCATCAGATGTTGAGTGAGATCATATCAGCTGCATAACTACATTGATGTACCTCTGTCAGCGAACAATAGTAACACCATTTGCTACATTATCACACATGAAATAAAGCATGCTGAGCTAATTTCTAGAATGGGTAACCTTTTAATAAGTAACAGGTCAGAAGGTGCTGGTTAATCAACATGTCCCAAGGGGGTTTCATTAGTTTACAGCCAATTTAGGAAGCATGTTGTGTATGTCATCATAATATATAAGACCTATTTTGTCTTAATTCACTGCAGAATAACCATATACCTGACTTGATACAAAACATTTTCCCAGCTGTTCATCTTTTTTTGGCTTGTTTTTTCAGAATTCAGCATTTTCCCCTTCAAGAAAATTTTAATTCCTAAAGGTGGCCATATACGTAACAATTATAATCTTTCCTGTGACCATTAGTTCCATTAGAAACGTTAAAGGAACGGTTATGCCAAAAAATGAAAGTAATGAAAATATAATGTACTGTTGCCCTGCACTGGTAAAACTGATTTGTTTGCTTCAGAAACACTACTATAGTTCATATAAACAAGCTGCTTAGTAGCAATGGCGGAAATTGAAAAAAGTCTATATGCCACAGGATTATTAGTGAATAACAGATAACATTATGTTCTACAGAGCATATTTGCAGTCTGCTGTGTAACTAGAGCCTTTCTCCATTGAATAGCTGGCTCCATGGCTACACAGAAGCTTGTTTACATAAATAATAGTAGTGTTTCTGAAGCAAACACAGCAGTTTTACTAGTGCAGGGCAACACTTCATTATATTTTTATTACTTTAAAGTGGACCTGTCACCTACACATAAAAAACTGCATAATGAAAGTCCTTTCCAAATTAAATATGGAACCCCAAAATTTTTTTCATTAAAACATCCATACCTGTTATAAAGGTGTTTAAATATCTAAACTGTCAATCAAATATTACCTGCCCCGCCTCTATGCCAGTGGCATAGAGGAGGGGCAGTCAATTACTTTCACTTTCCATTCAGCACTTCCTAGATGTCACTGCTTTCCTCACATTCCCCCTTCCCTCCTCAGGCTCTATAATTGTTTAGGGCACTGCACATGGACATTAGGTCCCTCATTCTGGTTCATACACAAGATTTTGGGGTGATACACAATTTCCCTTAATAAAAGTGTCCACAAAATGGCAGTTCCTGCTTGCTGTGATTGTATAATTCCAAAACAGAAGGAAACAAAATTTAAATAATAAATACAGTGTAAGTAAAGTTTATTTTGCTCAACTAACATGATAGAAAAGAATTTGAAATTATTTCTTAGGGTGACAGGTCCCCTTTAAAACAATTTCATTTTTTGATGTTACTGGTCCTTTAAAGGAGAACCAAACCCTTTTTATTAAAATCCCCTACCCCACATAGACCCCCCTCCCTGCACCCCCCCCTAGGGGTTACCCTGGGTAAATGCCCCTACTCTTTACTGACCCCTCGTTGCAGATTCAAGGCATCAGAGTTCATGAGCGCCATCTTCTTCTCTTCGGTAATCTGCGGAAGAGAGTGTCAGAAGAAGACCTGGGGGGAGCAGAGGGGGGTCTATGTAGGGTAGGGGGGTAGGGGATTTTAATAAAAAGGGGTTGGTTTTCCTTTAATATTTGTAATAAAACTAATGGTCACAGTAAAGATTGCAATTGTTACGTATATGGCCACCTTTAGGGACTAAATTTTTCTTGAAGGGGAAAATGCTGGCTTTTGAAAAAACAAGCCAAAAAAGACAAACAGCTAGGAAAATGTTTTGTATCATGTCAGGTATATGGTTATTCTGCAGTGAATTAAGACAAAATAGGGCGTATATGTTATGATGACTTACACAACATGCTTCTTAAATTGGCTGTAAACTAATCAAACCCCCTGGGGACATGTTGATTAACCAGCACCTTCTGATCTGCTACTTATTAAATGGTTACCCATTCTAGAAATTAGCTCAGCTAATATTTATTTAATAAAAAGTGTTTAGTTCTCCTTTAAGAGGGGTCGTTTAAAATGACCCAGGGCAGAAGTGCAAGAGCATTAAGTGGTGCAAGAGTCTTCCAGGCTGTTAGTATTGAAGAAGGCCTCTGTGCTCTGAAATCTGAATTTTGTCTACTTTCGACAACTCTGTATTCATGATAGGCAGGTAGGGAGAGGCCAATAGATATTCCAGTTCCTGCTCCCTACCTTTGTGCATCATTCAAACATGCACCAGCATGCACAGGTCCCACTGGGGGCTCTACACTTACCACTTGCCCTATGGCAAGCCAGACCCCAGACTGAAGTGCTCTCTCAGCTGAGAACTTTTGCTCCACTTATTGCTCTGGCACTTCTGTCCAGGATCATAGTAAAGGAAGTGGGAAAGAACTGAATTATAAGATAAACAGGTAGAAACAATTATGCCACTATCTGATGATTCAGCAGCAAACCTTGGATGATGTTCGGGCGCCATCAAAATTTCAGTCTTAACTGATCAATCTTTTTGCTTCCTCTCCTGCCACTTGTATGAATGCATTTGGCCACCTTGATATTATTGAATGTCAATGGGAACTTGGGAGCCTAGTCTTTATAAAGGAATTGCTTTCAGCCCACATTAACGGTCATTTTTATGAACACAAGTGCAGTGGGAAAAGTACAATGTGCAAATTGGGAGCAATTCCAGGGTCATTTGTTGCAACTGGGTCTGATGCAATTGCATCCAATAAATCAAAATTAACTCAATCGTGCATGAGTATTAGACTTAATTGTCTACAATGATATTTTCACACTATTCACTGGAAGTAAGTCTGCTGGCAGCATGAACCCTGGGATTACACTAACACTAGTATTAACCTAGTACCTAGTTTGTATCTCCAGCATTCCTAAACATCAGTTTGTCAGAGGAGGTAGGACAAGGAGGCAATGGAATGGAGCGCAACTATGCAATACCAGAAGTCTTTGGATGCAAGCTCTTTTAATAAATGGTGACAATTCACTGCATCCATTTTTTGCAACTGTAGCTGCATTGGCACATGAACCCTGTTTTTTCCTTAATTTGCTGGTGTTCCATTTTATTTTGTTAACTCCAATAACATGCTTTAGGCATATTGACAGCAAATGATATTAAGCCAATGCTAAAAAAAAGGAATATCCCCTGCCAGTAGTGATGGGCGAATAAATTTGCCAGACACAAGTTTGTGGCGAATTTCCGCAAGTGAATCAATTTGCCAAACTGCGGCGGCAATTCGTCTGTGAAAAATCCACAAGACAAAAAAATTTTGACACACGTCAAATAAAAATTGGCAAAATTATTCAGACGCCCATTGACTTCAATTTGTTTTGTTCATTTTTCGGGGTTTTGTAATATTTTTTTCACTGTAAATTCACAAATTTTTGGTAAATTCTCACATTTTTCACCCATCACTACCTGCCAGGATAAGAATTGGAGACAAGTTAACATTCGTTCCCAGTGCATGCTGGGGCATTTGGCATTTAGCATGATCATTGCCTTTTGTCATCTCCCAATTACCCCAGCGATAACGGAGTGAATTTCCTAATGTAAATAAAATATAAACCTTTGCAATGGGAAGGTAATGCATTTCTTTATCAAAGCTGCTGTTTTATTTGTATCCATCTTCAAAAAACCCATCATCATATTAACATAGATGACAATCTGGCAAGGAGGCGCTGATCAAAGATAAATTTCACACTCTCTGTTCACATTTTCTAATTACACCATCTGTGTCAGACTCCATCGTGGCAGCGCTTCCCAATCTGTCAAATACCGCGTGCCTATGGGAAAGCAGAGGAGTCAGAAAAATTGCCTTAGACTTAGCCACAAGCACATCCATCAGCTCAATTGAATGTGAGTGGCTATATTGATCTAATTGGACCCAGAATTAAGGATCCACACAGCATTTTTAATGAATAGTTTGCAGGCAAAACCAATGACTAGGCATGAGAGAGACTGGAAGGTGATGTTTTCTTCTTACTGTTCCATGGCTAGACAAGAGCGAGCGTTGCATGCAGCACTGGGAGCTGAAACGCTACATCACAGCTTAAAACAGAATTATGTATGAAGAAGATTCTTTCATTCGTCTCGGATTCCTGCCTCTGAAGCATTAACTATGAATGACGGTGGACAGGCTGCGAGGGAAAGAAATCATGCATGTTACAAGAGCTTATAAAATGTAAATGAAGATGGTAGCTCAGCCCATGATCCCATGAAGTCTTCAACATCTTTATTACAGAACACAGCTGCCTAAAAAAAAAGGGGGTTTATTTTGGTTAAATTAGAAGTCCTTTGTGCAGAGCAATTGAAGACACAAATGCCCATTAAAGTTGTATCTCATTCATATACTCATAATCTATATTGTAGTATGCCTGGATTAACCTTTAGTTAAAATGTTATTTAAGATTTTAAATTGGACTTTATTATTTTTTTCATGAATTGACTACAGGAAGAAGAAAGCTACATCACTGAAGATCTATAAAAATAATGTTTATTTTTTTTAAAAAAAAACCTCTCCACACAAAGACGCCAAGAGGCAGATTTACTAAAGGGCGAAGTGGCAAATGCTTTTCGCCAGTATTACTGGCCACAGGGACATCACAGATTTACTTATTGGCGCTGGCGCCAATTTGCTAACGAAAGAGATAGGCGCTAGCGCTCATTAGAGATGTCGCGAACTGTTCGCCGGCGAACTTGTTCGCGCGAACATCGGGTGTTCGCGCTCGCCGGAAGTTCGCGAACGTCGCGCGACGTTCGCCATTTTGGGTTCGCCATTGTTGGCGCTTTTTTTTGCCCTCTCACCCCAGACCAGCAGGTACATGGCAGCCAATCAGGAAGCTCTCCCCTGGACCACTCCCCTTCCCTATAAAAACCGAAGCCCTGCAGCGTTTTTTCACTCTGCCTGTGTGTGCTGAAGAGATAGTGTAGGGAGAGAGCTGCTGCCTGTTAGTGATTTCAGGGACAGTTGAAAGTTTGCTGGCTAGTAATCGTTTTGATACTGCTCTGTTATTGGAGGGACAGAAGTCTGCAGGGGTTTGAGGGACATTTAAGCTTAGGTAGCTTTGCTGGCTAGTAATCTACCTTCTACTGCAGTGCTCTGTATGTAGCTGCAGTGGGCAGCTGTCCTGCTTCTGATCTCATCTGCTGACTGCTGCAATAACAGTAGTCCTTGTAAGGACTGCTTTTATTTATTTTTTTGTTGTTTTACTACTACTACTACTACTACTATAAGAGCCCAGTGCTATTAGTCTAGCAGTGTTGGGGAGTGGGACTGGTGTGCTAATCTGCTGCTCCTAGTAGTTCAGCAGCACCAACTTTAAATTTTTTTTTTAATATTCATTTTTTTTTATTTTACTTTTTTTTATTTTACTACCGCTGTAGTAGTGTATAAGTTGACCTTTTAGGCATTATTTGCCCTGTAGGCATTATTTGCACACTGTTTTCTTCAACCCGCCATCTAGCTGTGTGACCTTGTTCACATTCTGTCTAAATATCCATAATATTACCGTCTCCAGAAAAAACACCGGAGTGACTTTTTTCAAGCAGCCATAATATATTTTACGTAATCCGTATCCACCGCTGTAGTAGTGTATACGTTGACCTTGTAGGCATTATTTGCACACTGTTTTCTTCAACCCGCCATCTAGCTGTGTGACCTTGTTCACATTCTGTCTAAATATCCATAATATTACCGTCTCCAGAAAAAACACCGGAGTGACTTTTTTCAAGCAGCCATAATATATTTTACGTAATCCGTATCCACCGCTGTAGTAGTGTATACGTTGACCTTGTAGGCATTGTTTGCCCAGTTTTTTTGGCCGCAGCCACTGAAGCACAGAGGCCAGAAAAAATATGCCATATAAATGCTGAAAATAGTAATTTTTTGCCATACGTTGACTCAACGTATATGGCAAAAAATGACTATTTTCAGCATTTATATGGCATATTTTTTCTGGCAACTGTGCTTCAGTGGCTGCGACCAAAAAAATGCATATTTTCTGCATTTATATGGCATAATTTTTCTGGCCTCTGTGCTTCAGTGGCTGCAACCAAAAAAATTTATATTTTCAGCATTTATATGGCATAATTTTTCTGGCAACTGTGCTTCAGTGGCTGCGACCAAAAAAATGCATATTTTCTGCATTTATATGGCATAATTTTTCTGGCCTCTGTGCTTCAGTGGCTGCAACCAAAAAAATTTATATTTTCAGCATTTATATGGCATAATTTTTCTGGCAACTGTGCTTCAGTGGCTGCGTCCAAAAAAACTGGGCAAACAATGTCTACAAGGTCAACGTATGGCGAAAAATTACTATTTTCAGCATTTATATGGCATATTTTTTCTGGCAACTGTGCTTCAGTGGCTGCGTCCAAAAAAACTGGGCAAACAATGCCTACAAGGTCAACGTATGGCAGTTGTTTAAAGAGAACAGTAGATTACTAGCCAGCAAAGCTACCTAAGCTAAAATGTCCCTCAAATCCCTGCAGACTTCTGTCCCTCCAATACAGAGCAGTATCAAGCAGATTACTAGCCAGCAAGCTTACTATCATCTGTCCCTGAAATCACTAACAGCTCTCCCCCTACACTATCTCTTCCAAGCACACACAGGCAGATTTTTCAGATACATTTTTGCCCTTGATCCCCCTCTGGCATGCCACTGTCCAGGTCGTTGCACCCTTTAAACAACTTTAAAATCATTTTTCTGGCCAGAAATGTCTTTTCTAGATGTTAAAGTTCGCCTTCCCATTGAAGTCTATGGGGTTCGCGAACCGTTCGCGAACCGCTCGCATTTTTGCGCAAGTTCGCGAATATGTTCGCGAACTTTTTTTCTGACGTTCGCTACATCCCTAGCGCTCATTTATACTCTATTGCCAGGCGACAATTCGCTCTGGCGAATGGACGTTACTCCGCAAATTCACAAAAAGTGCAGATTTTACTGAACCTTACCTCTTTCACCAGACTCGCCTTTGCGATCAAAGAAATAAGGACTTGGTTGTACCAATTAGAAATTACACATAAAGCAGTAGACCTAACTATAATATATGATACAGGTCTAGCGGCTTAAAATTTGCATCTAAAATGAATATCTGGATATTAAGCCTCAAAGAATTGTGAGGGACATCAGGGTATTTTCTCTCCTCACAGAAATCTCCTATGGCTTCCAGAATACCCCTGTACTGCAGTCCTGCCCCCTGGCCAATCCGATTAATCCCACAGACAGATGCAAAATGAGGGAAATTATATGGAATTCATGATGGAAACATACCCTTTGGATTCACAATTTGCGGATTGTCAAAGCTTTACAGTTATGGAGTAGCGAGTATTTTGTTTTTAAAGGGCATGTAAAGTCTTAAATAGAATAAGGCTAGAAATGCTGTATTTTGTATACTAAATATAAACATGAACTTACTGCACCACAAGCCTAATCAAACAAAAAATTTATGCTTTCAAAGTTGGCTACAGGGGGTCACCATCTTGTAACTTTTGTTAAACATCTTTGCAAGACTAAGACTGTGCACATGCTCAGTGTGGTCTGGGCTGCTTAGGGATCGTCATAAACAAAGCTGCTTGAGTTCTGCTTAGCTGGGAAGTAAGGCGGGGGCTCCCCCTGCTGTTCATAAGTATGATTGTTTCCCTGCTCAGCAGTTAGGGACCATCTGACAATTCCTATCCACAGCAGTAAATGAAGGGGGAATTTCACTGCATACAGTCAGGTTTCTTTTAAAAACGGTACACATTTTTTAATCAAAGTATATTTGAGATAGGTTTCTTTTTCATTAAAGAAAGTAAAAATTGGATTTTATTTTTTTGCCTTTACATGCCCTTTAATTATGGGCCCGTTTTGCTTAGAAAAAAAGCACCAAGATGAAAACCCATAAAAACCAGGGAAAAATCATTGCCAATCACTGTTTTTTGTGATTTTGTGTGGATGTCCCTTTTGCCTGAAGAAATGTTTCTAGTACCATACAATTCAGGCTGGAGCCCAAAAAGAGATCATAAGACTGCTATCTTCTTTCTACCTTAGGATCAATATTTTTCAGAAAAGTGAACTTTGAAGACTATAAAATAATTGTTTTTTTCCTTTTTATAGAAGCACATCAGGGAAAGCCTTAAGCCCATTTCACTTCAAAAGTGCCTGAATTCAGAGAGAATACACTTCTGTGGATGATTCAGTCTGTTACATTATTCAACCTGCTCGTCTTATCAAGTGAATAAAAATATCTGTAAGGCTTGCAACTGCTATATATTGTTTATTCCAATGGCCTATAATTTCTTAAAAACTAAGAACCTTTAATTCAATACAATGTAAGGGTGATAAGGATTAGTGGTGAGCAAAGTTTTTTACCAGGCATGGATTTGAAAAATCGGAAAAGAAAAATAAATGATAAAAAAAAGTCCACTGACAATGTATGTGCAGCATATTGACTCATTGACTTCAAAGAGTTTCACAAACTTTAGCTGTTTCATGATTTTTTTAATGATGGGACAGATTTGCTCATCACTAATAATGATTATCTGAGTTGCAAGGTATGGGTTTAAAAAGAAGTTTAACTTAACCACCATTGTTAAGGCTCAAACACTAAGGGGTTTATTTATTAAAATCCGAAATATCTCATTATTTTCTGAAAGCTTCTAATCCACACTGAGAAAATCATGAAAAAATGTGAATCTTACAAATTTTTCGGATTTTTGCCCAAAAACCATGAAATCTTTGGATTATTGCACAAAACCCGGCGCAGGTCAGGATATCTTCGAGATTTCTCCCATTGACTTATAGGGGCAAATTCACTAAAGCGCGAAGTGGCTAACGCTAGCGCAAATTCGCCAGTGTGACGTCATTTCGTTACTTCGCCAATTTACTAACGGGCGCTGTCGTAAATTCACTAGCGAAGTGGACCTACTCTAGCGCTACTTCGCACCCTTACGCCAGGTGAAGTTGCGCTATGGCGATGGGACGTAACTACGCTAATTCACTAACTTGCGTATTTTTCTGAACGTTACCTCTTGCGCCAGACTTGCCTCCGCCACCTCAGACCAGGTGAAGTGAAATAGAGTAGATAGGGCTTGCTTCAAAAAAAGTTGCAATTTTTTCTAAGTCCCAAAAAAACGCTGGCGTCTTTTCCTTTTTTAAGGGTGATAGGCTGAAAAAGATCTTTTTTGGGGGTACTCTCCTTCCCCCCTACATTTCCTAACATATGGCACATAAACTATACAGTGGGCACATGCATAGGGCAAAATAACAACTCTATTTTATCTTATGAAGCTTTCCCAGGCTCGTGTAGTGTAATGTATTTGCTGCTACATATAAGTTCATTGTACTTTAACTTGGCGACGTATGCAAATTAGGCATCGCTAGTGTAACTTCACTTTACTTGACGAATTAACGCTAGCGCAACTTCGCTACCGTTCACCTCCCTGAGCGCAACTTCGCCTGGCGAAGTGTGGCGAAGCCTGCACTAGCACAACTTCGTTAGTGAATTTGCCCCATAGTATGGATGCACTGAATCCAGTAATTTGGATTCGAACGAACCCACGAATCCTTCGTGAAAGGTTTGGCTGAATACCGAAATTAATCTAAATCCTCATTTGCATATACAAATTAGGGGGCACATTTACTATGGGTCGAATATCGAGGGTTAATTAACCCTCGATATTCAACCATCGAAGTTAAATCCTTCGACTTCTAATATCGAAGTCGAAGGATTTACCGCAATTCGATTCGATTTTCCTTCTATCAGAAATTACTTAGAAAGCCTATGGGGACCTTCCCCATAGGCTAACATTGGTGCTCGGTAAGTTTTTTTTAAAGAGACAGTACTTCAACTATCGAATGGTCGAATATTCTAACTATTTTTAGTTTGAATCGTTTGATTTGAAGTCGAAGTCGTAGTTGAAGGTTGAAGTAGCCAATTCGATGGTTGAAGAAGCCAAAAAAATACTTCGAAATTCGAAGTATTTTTCCTTCTAATCCTTCACTCGAGCTAAGTAAATGTGCCCCTAGGTGTAGGAAGTTGAAAACATTTTTCTCTTCCTTGTTTTGTGACAAAAGTTCACGTGATTTATCTCCCCATCCCTAATTTACATATGCAAATTAGGATTTGGTTCGGCCGGGCAGAAAGATTTATCCTGCTGAAAAAGGCAGAATCCTGGCCGAATCCCAAACCGAATCCTGGATTCGGTCCATCCCTTACTTATAGACAACCTCAGCAAGTCTGAGATGCCGGATTTTCGGATTCTGAATTGTTCCAACCTCGGGGTGTAATAAATCTCGAAAAATTTGAGGTTTTTTTCACAAAAAATTCTGATTTTATGTTAAAAAAACCTCCAAATTCGTTGAGATTTTGGCATTTGGATTTTAATAAATAACCCCCCTAAAGATCTGATATTAATTCACTAATTTTGATTCCCTTTCTAAAATGGAAATGAAACAATAAAACGTGCAGTATAAACTAGATTTTTCAAGCAGCTGAATAAATACAAAATTGCCATTTTTATACAGTACATTGAGTACCATGAGGATAGTTTCAATCAATAGTGCCTCAATTAACAGCTCCTGAAAATGTGTAGCAATACTAGGAAATACTGAGAGGGTTAGGAGCAATAAATCATGTCTTAAATTTAGCAGAAAATGATTACATAATAAGTGAAGGCAGAATAAAATTCTTGCCAAAGAAGGTAGAAGTACAGTAGGAATTGTGATATCTGCTTTATTTTACTTTTCTTTTAAAGATAAAGCAAATATTTGGCATCTTCTTCTTTGCAAAAAGGAGAAAATAAACATTTCTTGTGACAAGGTTCAGCAAACAAACACTCTTAGCATTACAACCACTGGCCTTATCATCGTTAACTGGTGTGATGAGGATGCCAATGATATAACTGGATGCAAGGTAATCACCAAACGTCCCTTCTTTTCTCTCTAATATTTCTCTAATGACATATTTTCTTCAGTCTTCCACTATTATTTCAACATTTTTTTTCACGTTTGTTTCTGTAATAACCTGCTTGGAGTTGAACCAGAGACCTGGTGTTTTGTGCTGTCTGTAATATCACTGCGCTATGTGAGCAAACAACAAAGGCCCTAGTTCACTCTTACTGCTTTCCATGTAATTGCAAGTAGGCACGGCTTGCTTCATCTGTTGCTAATCTGACCACAGGTGATCTGTGTGAGCCAATAAACTGCTTATAAAACCCCCTGCTCGGCACTGACCCATTGCCCAACATAAGTCTATATTCCACATCCTGGGTGTGATTCTTGTCTGATTATCTGTGCCTGAACCAACCCTTGCCTGTTTGACCACTCATCTGGATCCTGACTTTGTACCTTGTTACCGATTGGTTTTTACCCCGGCCTGTTTATCCTGACTACGCTCCTTATTCTGTACTGTACTGTCTGGTTGATACTGTCACAGCCTGTTCCATGACTTTACTTTCTGTTCCCCGTTCCTCCTGTATACGCTACGGTTCCCAGAACTTTCTCCCTCTTACTTTAAGACCTGGTGGCATCTGAATATCGGAGGGCTCCTCCTGAAGTCAAAGGTGATTGCTAAAGGCGAAAGCGTGAGCTGAGGCCAGGACCTTGGGGTTTGTTCTGGGTTTGGGATACCTTAAGTGATTCCCCTCTTCCATTTTTGCCCCTTTTCAATTCAAACTGTCTCTCTGTTCTTCTTACCCTTTTTTCTTCCTCCTGCCCTTATCCCATTTATTCCTTCTCTCCTAGGGGCAAATTTACTTACCTCTGAAGTTGCGCCAGCATTGACTTCGTCGCACTTCACCGCACTTCGCCAGGCGTAGATTCGCCAGGGCTGCGCAAATTCACGAAGATCCAAAGATGCGCACAAGTTACCGATCATCTGCGAAGTTGCACCAGCGAAGGCAAATTTGCATTGCAGTTAAGGTACAATGGCCGTATATGCAGCGTAAAACACATTACGCTACACAAGGCCAGGGAACCTTAATAAATGTGTTCTAATGCCCTACACATGTGCCCACTGTATAGTTTAGGTGTCATATGTTATCAAATGTAGGGGGGAAGGAGGGTACCCTAAAAACAAATCAATCTTTTTCAGCCTATCACCCCATAAAAAGTAAAAGACACCAGTGTTTTTTTGGGACTTTGGGAAAAATGTAAACTTTTTTTGAACCATCCCTATCTACTCTATTGCATTTTGCCTGGTTGCGAAGTAAAGTCTGGCGCAAGAGGTAACGTTCACGCAAATTAGTTAATTAGCGTTGTTACATCCCTTTGCCATATCGCAACTTTGTCTGGCATAAGGGTGCGAAGTAGCGCTAGAGTCGGTATACTTCGCTAGCGAATTTACACCTGTACCCATTAGTAAATCGGCGAAGTGGCAAAATGACGTCACTCTGGCAAATTTTTGCTAGAGTTAGCCACTTCGCCCTTTAGTAAATTTGCCCCTTAGTCTTCTTCCCCATCAATTCTGTCATTTATGACTAGTGATGCACAGATCTGTCCTGTTTCGCTTTGCAGAAAAGTTAGCGAAACTGCGATAAAATATTCGAAATGGGAAACCGCATTGAAGTCAATACGCGCAACAATTATTTAAGTGCACAAAAAATGTCTCTCACTCTACATTAAAGTTAACAGGCATTTTTCTTGTGCCAACTTTTTTGTGGAAATGCATTAAACTCAATGGCCAGTTTTTTTTACCGATACTTTTTTGTCCCTGTGACATTTTTGTCTTGGTGATTTTTTATCTCAGCAAATTTTTTTGTGGCAGATTTTTGCCACAGTTGTGCAAATAAATTTTCAGATGGTGATGTGTGGAATTTCACCGCAAACCCATGCCTGGTGAAAAAATGTGCTTCTCTATTAAGACTAAATAATTATCTTGGTCATTTATCGAGTTTATGCAAAAAGTTCAATACACAAAATACTGTCTATTAGAGGTATTTTATCATCCACAATAAAAAAATATTTATGGAGAGCACTAGCATATATAAAATAAACCAGTGTTAACATGAAAAATAATACATCTAAATCATGAATTTGAATAAATCACCTGTACTGGAAAGCCTAATCACTCACTATTAGGTAGAAGTATTAAAAATCTGGTATGTTCACTCAAGACCCCCAATAAATGAAAACTCTTAGCTGTTTTGTTTGTTAACATAAATAACATTTTAGGTTCAAATAATTTAATACAAAATAGTAAAACATCCCCCAAGAAATGTTGGTCAACAAGTTCCATGGCAATGTATGGATGAATGAGCTTTGTGCGCCCTGCCAGCCACCAGGCAAAGCTGCACTCCAATGGCCAAGTCAAAGGAAGATAAGCCTCATTCAACACTCTTACTTTCTGGGACCAATAACCAAGGAGATGCCAAACTAAACTATACTAAACTGTGACAAGAAATAAAAAACAATCCCGCCATCTTGCACCAAACAATTCCAGAGCTGCCCATGCTGTGAAACAGAAAAGGCAGCAGCCACACCTCTACCCCTTTATACACCCTCACATTAATCTGTTTCTTACTTTCCTAGGTATGCTTGACTATAAACCCTATGCTCCCGGCCTGGTCAGAGCTCCCCTACCTTTAAACCTTTGGGGGCCCATTTACTTAGCTCGAGTGAAGGAAAAGAGGAAAAATAGTTTGAATTTTGAATGTTTTTTTGGCTACTTCGACTATCGAATGGGCTACTTCGACCTTCGACTACGACCTTTGACTTCAAATCGAACGATTCAAACTAAAAATCGTTAGACTATTCGATTATTCAATAGTCTAAGTACTGTCTCTTTAAAAAATTCTTCGAACCCCTAGTTCGCCGCCTAAAACCTACCAAGGCCAATGTTAGCTTATGGGGAAGGTCCTAACAATTTTCTGATCAAAGGAATATCCTTCGATCGATGGATTAAAATCCTTCGAATCGTTCGATCGAACGATTAATCCTTCAATTGTTTGATCGCAGGAATAGCGGTAAATCCTTCGACTTCGATATTCGAAGTCAAAGGATTTTACTTCGACAGTCGAATATTGAGGGTTAATTGACCCTCGATATTTGACCCTAGGTAATTGTGCCCCTTGGTGTTTGGGGGGCAACAATCATGCTAAACCATTGCAATGCTTTACCATTTTAAAGCATTGCAATGCATAGCACAAAAAACCCATAAAACTTACTAAATGTTCAGACCTTATTAACATATGCATAGTATTAAAGACAAATAAAGTATATATGGCATAGCACTGTACCATATATCAGCCAATCAGAAGTTAGGGTTCTGCTACTTGAAGAGGGCATGGTGGGATCTAGATTTTAGAGGCAAGAATGACTGTATATGGTGTACTTCCTATAGGACAATGATGTTCTTTTGTCAGGGCTGATTGAGAATGATGATCAATGGCATTACAACTGCGTGCCCTTGAGGTGGATATAACTTATTATAGGATCTTCCAGGACGTACCAAAATATTTCAACTGCTTGACGCTCAGCATGTAATTGTTAATGTTCTCATTGCTTGAATATTAAACAATAATAACTATCAAGCTGTAACTATAAAGCTCATTAATAATATAATGATACAGATTATAAGGGCATAAACATATAGAGCAGAAAATTACTTGCTGCACAGTAAGGAAATCAAGGTTATACAATACCAGACATCACTCTGGGAATGACCATATTAGAAGATATTGCTAAGTCAGGAAGATGGACAGTTAAAGAATAAAGAAAGATATGTAGTGATGGGGGAATAAATTCGCCTGCCACGAATTCGCAGCAAATTCTCGCGTTCACCGCCAGCGAGTAAATTCGCGAAAATTTGCCGGGGTCAATTTCCGATTTTCCCAATTTTTTTGTGAAAACCTTAAAATTTCACGATTTTTGAGTAAAATCCTTCAAATGTCAAGATTTTTTTGTGAAACCTTCAAATTTCACGATTTTTGCATGGATGTATTTACCGCAGGGGGGCCAAAGGGAACAATACTAAGAAAACAGTAACTAATTAGTGTTAAAATTATTCTAAGTAGTCACAGACATAAATGATCAGTCATTGTCAACTTGTCAAATTGTATTTGTTGGGATTGTGGGGTTAGGTATTTATGGGACATTTTGTGGGTTATTTATTAAAGTCTGATTTTTTTTTTGGTCTGAGTTTTAATGGAGAAAACACCATTTGTTCAGCGAAAAAAATCTAAATTTTATTAAAATCTTTATTAAAATCATCATGTCAAGGTCATGTAGAAGTCAATCGCAGATGTCCCTTTTACAATTGGAAGATATCATGATCTGTGCTGCGTTTTCGGTAGTCGAATCCAAAAAAAAGTACAATTCAGATTTTTTAAACGATTCTATTGTCTTTTCCCACACCAGATTTTTTTGAGTAAATTTATTGATAAAAAACGGTAAAATGTGCACAGGATGTTTGGATCTTAGTAAATAACCCCCATAATCTTGAGTACTGAGATCCAATAACAGTTATGCAGTGACAGATTATCAGTTGTACAAGGTTCATGATTTAGGGTTTGACTAAACTGAGTAAAAAGGAACACATTTCAATGTGATATTTGCAAATATAGTGGCGCCTTTCATAATGGCCCAGGGTAGCACAAGTGAACATGCCCTCTTCATGTGACAGGTTTTAATGTTTGGCAGTGGAATGCATTAAAAAATTTGATTAGTTGGAAGAATTTGTTGGTCTCTACTTTTTCTTACAGGTACTGTAATATTCACTCATGCTTTGTCTTTACTCAATCTAATCAATAAATTTCATCTAATAACTTTATAGTCCAGCTGTGAAACATAATGAAAATCCTCTATTTTTTGGCACAGCGTGTGACCATTAAACTTTTCTTCTGGGCTTGGGTTTATGAAGTTATATAAAAGATGTTTAGGTAGGTCAACACTCCTTGCTGGTAGGAATGAGGAAAGAGGGTTCACAGTTGACAGGTAGGCAACAACTTAACAGAATGAGAAAGGAAGGGGAAACCCTTCTGTCTAATACAGTAGTGAGCGGTGGGAGTATAGTACATGTCAACCTGAAGAAGGTGGTAGAATGGCTTGGTGGTCTTTTGTCTTCCTTCCTCATAATATTACACTATTTGGTGAAGTCTGTTTCTGCCCAAGACTACAAATAAGATGAATGATTCCATCATTTCTCATGTCATCTTCTGTATATTTCCAATTCAGCGCGGACTGCTTCATATACTTTACTGTTATAAAATAAATAAAGTCATGTTGACTGGTTTAAAACAATATATGAAGTGGAGAGTACACAGCAGGGACGTCATTCCTGTATGTTTCGGGCATTTTCTACACTGCGGGGGAATCTAAATAATAATAGCTGGAGGAGATAGAAAAGGCAATAAATATATCAACACTCCTACAGATATGTCATAAACATTGCAGTAATATGATATGAAATTTGTTACACTTAATGAAAAACCTGTCAGAGGTTGAAAAACATCCCACCAGGACTGCAATAGTCGTTTTTAATACACTGCATGCGATTCTGAGAATCCTCGGTATTCCAGACAGTGCTCTGTTATGATGACAGCCATGTAACAAATGGGAGAATTTAGGAGACCAGAAAGACTTTGAAGATGAAAAACATCGAAATCTCGAACCTTTCTTAAAAATGTTGTTATTACGGCACAGTGACTGCTGAACATTGTTGAGCATTTTCTTTTAGATAATGTTTTCCATGAGCAACAAGGCCTAAAAATAAAGTAATTATGTTACAATCATAGAACCCTGTGCCTGTAATCATGCTCTCTTAGTGATGCGTCTGGGTTATGAATATTTCATGAGCCGAGATTATTTTTTAACTGTTTTCCTGCACATAATGAAGCAAAGTATCATGTTAATGGTACCATAACATTCCCTGGGATGCAGCACTAACATCCTAAAGCTTGAGACAATATTTTTATACAAGAAGTACATGGGTAAATCAGACTAAAACAGCTGAAGTATGCCTGAAGGCTTTATTTTCTTTCTCTGTTTCTTTTACCTGCTCAATCATCTATACTTTAAAGCACTGAACGCTTTGCTTGAACATTAATGGCACAAACCACAGCGCCAGACTTTGTAGCACTGTTCTAATAATTGCCCTTGGTACCTAAGTACTTGTATTCAAAATAACATGTAAAGGACACAACAATTTTAAAAGAAATTTTAATTATAGATGGAGCAGATTTCATAGTAGTAGTGACACATTTTATAGGGGTACTGGGATGTTCTATTTTAATTACAGATGGAGCAGATTTTATAGTGGTACTGACAGGCTCTATTTTAATTACAAATGGAGCAGATTTTATAGTGGTACTGCCATGTTCTATTTTAATTACAGATGGAGCAGATGTTATGGTGGTACTGACACGTTCTATTTTAATTACAGGATTGGAGCAGATTTTATCGTGGTACTGATAGGTTCAATGTTAATTACAGATGGAGCAGATTTTATAGTAGTAGTGACACATTTTATAGGGGTACTGGGATGTTCTATTTTAATTACAGATGGAGCAGATTTTATAGTGGTACTGCCATGTTCTATTTTAATTACAGATGGAGCAGATGTTATGGTGGTACTGACACGTTCTATATTAATTACAGGATTGGAGCAGATTTTATAGTGGTACTGACAGGTTCAATGTTAATTACAGATGGAGCAGATTTTATAGTAGTAGTGACACATTTTATAGGGGTACTGGGATGTTCTATTTTAATTACAGATGGAGCAGATTTTATAGTGGTACTGACAGGCTCTATTTTAATTACAAATGGAGCAGATGTTATAGTTGTACTGCCATGTTCTATTTTAATTACAGATGGAGCAGATGTTATGGTGGTACTGACACGTTCTATTTTAATTACAGGATTGGAGCAGATTTTATCGTGGTACTGATAGGTTCAATGTTAATTACAGATGGAGCAGATTTTATAGTGGTAGTGACATGTTCTACTTTAGTTACAGATGGAGCAGATTTTATAGTGGTGCTGACAGGTTCAATGTTAATAACAGATGGAGCAGATTTAATCGTGGTAGTGACATGTTCTATTTTAATTACAAATTGAGCAGATTATATAGTGGCACTGATGTTCTATTTTAATTACAGATGGAGCAGATGTAATAGTGGTACTGACGCATTCTATTTTAATTACAGATGGTGCAGATTTTATAGTGGTACTAACACAATCCATTTTAAATAAAGATTTAGCATAATTTATAGTGATTCTTCGAAGTTATATATGTAGCTGAGTTTATAATATTACAACACTCCAGGGTTCTCCTAAGGGTGTTTTGTCTGGGTGCAGCTCACTATGGGGAAAATTCCCTAACTCGCAACACTTTGCCAGGCCTAAATTCGTGCAAACTTGCGTCCAGGGCACTGAACACTGGTGAATTTTCGCTAGAGTTACTTTGGCAATCAAAGAAAAGATGCGCTAGCGTTGCCTAATTTGCATACGACGGGAAATTATAAAGTTACATGGCCATATATGTTGCAGCAAATACATTACACTACACAAGTCCAGGGAACCTTAAAAAATAAAATAGAGTTGTTATAATGCCCTACACATGAGCCCAGTGTATAGTTTATGTGCCCTGCCACTGCCCTATGTTAGAAAATGGAGGGGGGAATCCGGTTACCCAAAAAAAATTTACGGCCCTTTGCAGGCTATCACGCCATCGTTTTTTGGGACTTAGAAAAATTGCACTAAATTTGCACTAAAAATTGAGGAAGTCCTATGCACTCCATTGTACTTCGCTTGGTCTGAGCTGGTGAAGGCAAGTCTGGCAAATGAGGTAACGTTCAGTAAAATCCGCATCTTAGTGAATTTGCGGAGTTATGTCAGTTCGCCAGAGCGAAAATTCGCCTGGTGTTAGAATGCGAAGTAACGCTAGCATCTCTTTCTCTAGCGCAGTGACACCTGCGTCCATTAGGAAATCAGCAAAGTTCTGAAATTACGTCATGCTGGCGAATTTTCGCTAGCGTTAGTCACTTCACCCTTTAGGGAATCTGCCCCTAAATTTTTTCGACCACCCAGCTCTTGTCATCCTCTCCTCATTCCCCCACTGCACTCTCTATACTAGAATACTCTTTACAAAGGCCAGCAGGACTATGCTGTGGATTTGCAGAAGAGCACAATTTTATCGGCTTCTATAAAAACTGTTCAATTAAGGCGAGAAGGCAGGTGAGATGAGTGAAGCATGTCATTTTTTTTCTCCTGTCATTTACTTTCCTGCCTGGATAAATTTATTTTCTGGGAAGAACACTGCATTACAGATGGAGCAAATTTTAAAGTGATACTGATACATTTCATTTTGGTAACAGATTTTGCAGATTTAGAAGCAATACTGGCACATTCGATTTTAATTACAGATGGAGCAGAATTAATAGTGAAACCAGCAAATTCAATTTTAAATACAGATGGAGCAAATTTTCTAGTGATAGTGACACATTCCATTTAAATAACAGATGGAGCTGATTTTATAGTGTGACTAGCAAATTCCATTTTAATTACTGATGGAGCAGTGATAATTACTGCTGGAGCAGTTATAGTGATACTGGAAAGTTCTAGTTTATTCCAGCTAGGTAAATAAACATGTATTTTACTTGTGTAGTTCAAAGTGTTTTTCCCAGTTGATAATTCTTGTGGCACACTAGACTAGGCATTTTAGAAACTATTGAAAACCCAGTTAATATGTCTGACCTCTCTATTAAGCTCAAATGGGAGATCTTTGCACATAACACAGCTGCTGACTGTAACGCACATTTACATTTTGCAGCATCACCCCAAGCACTGTAGCTGGCACATGTGTGCTATATAATTATATTGTCCATGGATTTATGCACCTGTGTTGCATGTTTTATTACATTTTCTTGGCCTGTTTCTAGAAACTGTGTTTCATACGGCTAATAACCCAATTTGACCGAACATAAAACTGTGACAATTAATTCTTGTCAAATATTGACTGAGTTATTGACATAATGTACTGAGAAATAAGCTTGCAACTCCTTAATTACTTTAAATACTAATACCCCATTGGTAAACTGCCTTAAGGCATATAAAAGTATATATATATATATATATATTCCCTTTGATACAGGGACATTAAACAAATGCACTCATCTGAGTAAACATTGTTTTTGCTGGAAGACAATGTACCCAGTTTAGTTAGCAATGGATGGAAAATTAATGGATTTTCTTTATTGTTATATCCTGCTTGGTATACCTAGTCCTATTTACTTTAAATTCATAATGGGATTTTGACTCAAAATAGAGTCTTTTAGGCTGAAATCCGTTAGTTCTATTATCCACCAGATGATGTAGATACAAAATTGAGGGAGATAAGAATTCAAATTAGAATTCAAATTAGAAAAACAAAAATCAGCTGAAATTTTTTTTCAACTTAATATATTTTAATGAAAATTAGATCTTGCTTGTCCATTGCATTCTCCTCCCTTCAGACACTCTGGGTGGTGGGTGCACTCCAAACATTGTGCCGCGCATCTCTGCATCCCCACTGCCATAATAATGCTGCTGTGTTCAAGATGATGATGATTCTGTGGGTTTTGGCTTTGATGCTGGGGAGTTCCATTGGCTGTCATTCATGTTATATATTTCTGCCCTTGTTGGCACAGATCCTACTTGACCTTGGGTTTTCCTGCTTACCCGTTTACCAACCTTTCACTACGATATTGCTTCTCTCTAGTCTTTCTTGTGAATTCCTAGTCTGGCCTCTAAAGTGAATAGTTCCCTGCTGGTACTACAGGAGGGGTTCCAATATGGGCACTGGGGGTTCTCCAGCTCTGTTATCCACTCGGCTTTCAGAATGTAACAGATCTATTGACTAATAGAAAGCTAGAGAGAATTATTTTCTGGTGTATGCAATGTTATATCCTCCAGTTTTCCCAGTTTGAGCTTTTCCATATTTAATGTTATAAGGTATGTATTCTACTACTATAAGGAGTTGCACACCAATCTGCTATATGGGGTATTAGAGCTCTGCAGCAGCCCTGAGCTCTAACACACCTGCAAGATTAAGAATTAGCACAACTCTTTTTGTTAAGTCTTAAACCATCGTCATCATCACCACTTAGTCAAAGATGAATATAAATTGACCCATGTTAGGATATCACACACATAAATAGGGGGTGGTTTATCAAGTTTCGAATTTGAGTTTTTGCAATCTACAATTTATATTTTCTTGCACAAAAGCTCACAAATTCGAATTTGAGGTATTTGAGTTCTTTACACAACGGTATTCTCCGATTTTGTCATAAATATGCAAACATGCGAGTTTATTCAAAGTAGAAAAAAACCTCACAAATTCGATTTTTGATAAAGAAGCCCAATAATGTTGCCCCGACAGGCACATCTGCAGCTGCAATAGAATGTGTAATTGCGGCTTGTGTCATAAGTCTTTTGTAGCTGCCTTTTCTTGAACATTAGTTCATACAAAGCGAGACTATTCCATCTAGGTGGAGTTTGCAGTAATTTCATTGATGAATTTTAATCAGAGCCTCTTACTGAAAACAGTTAACTAGGCAATGCTGAGATGGTCTGTGAATGCACAATAAAAAGGCTGGCATCAGAGATTTCCCTGGCAAGCCAGATGTGCTAATACATTCAGGACAGCAGTATCAGCAGCTACGGCAGAAAGCTATAGCCATTAATCTAGAGGCCACTGGGATTTCAGGATAGTGCTGTAAAACCTACACCCTGCCAAGGATGCATCAGATAAAGCCATCAACGCAATGTAAAAAAAGACACAAAAACCTGTTTCATGGTCTACACTGATCAAGCAATTACAGTTATTGACTACATTAAGCAAAGGAACGGTAGGGTGCCCCATAAAATTGACTGCCAAGTTGAATAATCAATAGACTTCATGTAGAGTAAATTAAATAACTGAAAAAAAAAAACTATCTGGATAAAATGAGGCTAAAAAGATAATCTGTAATCCCCGATCCATGTAAACAAAACATTTGTTTCCAGAAGATTCCTGTGCCTTCTTAGCATCATCTCAATCACAAAGTCACACTGTTAACCAAGCGGGGGGGGGGAAGGACAAAATGCATTTGGCAATACCGATACAATACGTCAGATGCATTTGACAATCCAAATAAAATTCATCTACATCAGCAGGATCCAACAGTTCTTCTTGGGCTGTGGAATTATAGTTTTCACCATAACTCATGACAAAGGCTTTCAGAAAAGATTAGGAATCAGGGATGATTCCCTCCTTCCCTAAGATAAGAGGGGTCATACCAAAGAATGAAGGTGAGTTGGCACCATTCCCAAGCTAGGGTGTTTAGGCTTGATTAAATTAGGTAGTAAAACGTTACTTATTTCTGGTTCCGAGATTTTTAGCTATTTTAGATATTTTGCTGTGTTCTCTTAAATAAACACTACATTCAAGATCAAAAATCCATGGAAGCAAAGCTCTCTGTGAATGAGAGGGATCTCTGCCTTCTTCTCCACTTTGTGGAGGACCACCTGCCTATCATGAGACTACATTATATATTCCCTTACATGTTAACTGGAACTGCTGTTATTAATTATTGCACAAAAATAAAGAAATCATGGAGCTGCTTGTTGCAAAATGAGGTCACCATACACTGGACAAGGACAATGTGACATAATTGGGTTGATTTTAAATTTTAAAATGTCATGTATGGCAAAGCAAGAAAAACATAGGATGAGAAGTATAAAAATGGACACTGAAGACTTTACTTATTTATAATATGAAACAAGTGGGGACTTCTTATATCTGTAGCCAAACAAATTTCAGTATTAACACTCCCATGTAATGGTCTCATTTTATAATCTTATTAACTACACACCTTTAGCATGCTTGCATCACAGTAAGGGGAAAAAAAGATTAATCTTGTAAACACAAATAAACAAATTTGTGTTTGTTTAAAAAAAAAAAATTTTGTTGTGGAAATGCTACGTGCAACATTGGGCTCAATAAAGTGTCATCAACATACCATGTTTACTTTCATGAAAAATCTGCAATAGGGATGAGCAAAATATTTTGTCTCATTTTGCCAAGAAAATATGCCCATTGGCTATAATGGATAGTAAAAAAAACATATTTTGTGGTATGAAAAATTGTTGCACGGTATGACGACCATTGATTTTAATGCATTTGGTTCGCTAATTTGCTGTTTCACTGTTAGACCTCCAACTATTAAAATGACTGTTTAGAGACTTATTAAGTCTTTCAAAACACATGGGTGCCTATTTACTAATTGCGCAACTAGAGAAAAAAATGGGAACAACAGAAAAAGTGACAAAACTTGCAGAACGCTAGTTTATTTAAGAAAAATGCAACAGAATATTCCTGTGCGTATATTGCGTGGGAAAAAAGTTGCACGCAAAAACCACATTGTGCCATTAATATTTCAATGAGACTAAAAAATTTAATGTTTTAATGAGCTGGCAAAATTAATAAAGTTATTAAAGACAATTCACATTTACCTTCTGTTTTTTTATGACAACTTTTGTAGTTTTTTTCTTTAATAAATACAGAGTATTCAAGGTTCTGAAGTATATCATCAATTATGTTCGTGTCCATGTTTTTTCTCAAATTGTGATAAAGATGCAAACTCGGTTCACTGACTACAGTATGTAACCCTGGTCTATATTTAATTTGCGAACAGGACCATCGCTAGCAGTCATTCGCAGAATTTAAATGTTAAAGTTTCATTTTCAAATGGATATATATTGAGCAATGCAGGCCGAGATTTTTACCAACCGATATGAGTACAAGAGGCTTGGATCATAAAAACAAGTAGATACTTCAATACTGTGAAAAATACAGCCCATTAAAGAACTCTTTAAAGAACAAATACTTTTATATGTTCTTATATTCTCTTTAAAATTATTTTTGTAGTGCACAAACGGCAAATCCATCTGTTTCGCCAAAGCCCTACTATGTTAATAATCTGTGTGGAATGTGAAGTCACAAATCACTTTCTAGAAGTTGTTTATTATGTAAAGATTATGATACAGAAGTAGTGATGGGCGAATTTATTCGCCATGCGCGAATTCGCGGCGAATTTGCGCGATTCGCGCCGAGCGAATAAATTCGCGAAACGCCCGCGAAAATTTGCGGTAAAAATTCGCCGGCGTCAAAAAAATTTTTTTTCGAAAAAAGTCGCCGGCGTCGGAAAAACGGACGCCAGCGTCAAAAACGGGCGCCGGCGTCAAAAACGAGACGCCGGCGCCGTTTCGCGAATTTTTCGCCGTTTCGCGAATTTCGCGCGAAATTCGCGAATTTTTCAGCGAAACGAAACGGCGCAAATTCGCCCATCACTATACAGAAGTGATAAATCTCTTATAATTGATGGCTAAATATTAAGAGTGGGGTACTATTAGGTCTTGAAAGGGTGTCTATTCATTTTCTGGTACAGTGATTATTTCATGTCAATGAGAGGCCTTGCAACAAAGGTTTAATTTGGGAGAGGTTTGTATTGAATAAACACAGTATACAATAAGACTTTAGTTTGGCATTTCAAATTGAAGATTTTACTTTCTTTACTGCACAAATTAGTTCTAGTGCAAAAGAATCTGCTAGGATCCTTCATTTCTGCTTGCACTTTGCAGAAGGGATTGACGATTGGACAGGGCCAGATTTACATAGTGGGCGCCCCTAGGCCCACTGCCGTTCGTCGCCCCTGTCCCCTCCCCTTTATTCGTGCACAATTTCATCATTTGGAATGGAGCAATGGGGATTGGTGCATGGGAAATTTAAAAAGTATTGGATCTCCAGCACATCCCCAGGGTTTTGAACCAACGTGAGTGTGGTTGGGCAGCATGCCGCCCCCCTAAAATCCTGTCACCCTAAGCCCGGGCTTAGGTGGCTTTTCCACAAATCTGGGCCTGGATTCGGACTGTTGTTAGAGCCCAGAACTGCTGTCAGGCTCTGTTGCACCATAGAATACAATGGTATTTGGCATAATCCATTCTTATGAGATTACATGTATCTTCTTTTGATAAAAGTATTAATTCATTGAAACCCTTTTTATGACTGTCGACATTTTCTTACCCATATTTTGTTTTTCATGTGCTGGACATATTTCCCTTGCCTTTATAAAGTGTATGTGACTGTATATATACATAAATTGACCCTACTATATGGTTTTCCTTGACAAGGTTCTCCTTAGACTACAAAGAAACAGCACTTCTTATGGTTACATTTTGCTATTATTGGCTAATCAAGTGGCATCTCTGCCTCTGCTTGGGCCTTTCAGTAGAATACAACTCACTATTTGGAACACATTTAAACCATGCTGCAGTACAAGCTACAACTAATCAAATCTTCCCATGTTCATTTTCTTTAATTAGCAGCATTAGTTTTTCCAAAATATATGTCATGTTTCGAAAAATCTTTCATTCTTTTCCCGAGAAAGGGTCATGCATTCTGCCTGGGCTGGTGTGATTAATGGTTTTACTGTAAATCCCAATACTGAGAGTAACTAATGGGTTTTTTATGCCTTTGGAAATAATTATGGTGCATTGGTTCCAACATAAGCAATCCCTTCTGTATATCTCCTTCATGTTTGAAATAGTCTCATGCTGGTTTCTGTGTTCTATGGATTTAGCAATATTCAGCATTATGCCACTTCCAAATGGGATTATGTTATTTTATGATAAATATGTCCTTTAGTAGTAAGTGGGGGTGAGGACTTAAACAAGCAAATATTGTGTGGAGTTCATATTTAGATTATAGAGCTAAAATGTTCAGTCACAGCTATTCTCCACCACTCAAAGCTGCTTATCCAATTTTAGTTCCTGAACTGTTGGAAAATAAAGGGACTTATGTGTGGCCTCAGGGAACAGAGAGTGGAATTGAGCCAAGATTCTGGCTCCCTATTGGGAGTAAAATTCTGTGTATGCAGGAGCTTGGAGTCTGACTTGGATGAATTCTGTTCTCAAGCTTGCTTGGTCATTATCACCTTGACTCAGTGTCGGACTGGGACACCAGGGGCCCACCCAAAAACCTTAGACCAGGGGCCCACCCAAAAACCTTAGACCAGGGGCCCACCCAAAAACCTTAGACCAGGGGCCCACCCAAAAACCTTAGACCAGGGGCCCACCCAAAAACCTTAGACCAGGGGCCACTCTCAGTATTATTATTCTTCTTCTCCTCACTCAACCTCTATTCTCCTAGTCTCCTTTACATACTATAATCTATTATTCCATCTATTTAACCTCTTTGTTCTCACAGAAATAGGGAATGACCATGAAATAGGCCAAATGTTTAGCAGCATGAGGGGCCACTGATACCTGGGCCCACCTGGAGTTTTCCTGGTTTCCCGGTGGGCCAGTCCGACACTGCCTTGACTTAGAGGAAGAACCATCTCATTGGTTATATGGACAGATCTTTGTTTTTCTGTGCTGTAAATGCTAATGCTCTTTTATGACAGTAAATTCTTAGGTCATATGTTAGGTGACATATATGTTTATAAAAACTCTGTGATTTCTTTGTTCTGGGTTCATACTTTGCGTGAGTAAAGAATCCATGGAGCTTGTGTCAAATAAACTGTATCTTTTAATCTCAAGTGGTCTCCAGTTCTTGAAGTTTCACAACATTATGTTATACAACCACTCCCTTTAACCTCCCTTTATCTACATCTATCAAACTGTAATAATGTGATTTACATGTATCCTTGGTCCATTATGTGTGCTGTGAACAAAAGTACTGAAAAAAAATTGTTGCACCCTCCACCCCCTTGACATAGTATGTTTTATGTTTGTATTTGTGTTTTGTTATATAGGCTAAAAACATACACTCAGCATGCACCATTTGTTTAGCGGGTTCAAGCCCCAACAATTAACATGAATAAATAGAAATATTTGTGTACCAGTTTGGGACATGTTATCGGGACCTAGGGTTTTCCAGATAAGCAGTTTTGTCATTATTTGTATCCCCCCACACCTTAAATCAATTAAAAAATCTTTTAATTAAATCCAATAGCATTGTTTTGCCTCCAGCAAATTATGGTATAGTTGGAAGTACAAAATGCAAGATGGCTTTCCCATAATTCAGAACTTTTTGGATAACAGGTTTCCAACAAATGGATCCCATACCTGTATTACTCCTATAGAGTGCAATTAGCTGCAGCAACAAATCCAGCCTTTGCTTACTTTTTCTACACCAGGGGTCCCCAAACGTTTTTACCTGTGAGCCACATTCAAATGTAAACAAGAGTTGGCGAGATACACAAACATTAAAAAAAGTCCTTTAGGATGCCAAATAAGGGCTATGATTTGAGTATTTGGTAGCCCCTATGTGAACTGGGAGCCTAATGAGCCTCTGTTTGGCAATACTTACCTCCAAAACTTACCTCCAAACCTAGAATTTGAAAATAATCACCTGCTTTGAGGCAACTAGGAGCAACATCCAGGGAGTTGCTGAGCAACTTGTTGTACACGAACCACTGGTTGGGGATCACTGTTTTAGACTGTTCAAAGCTACTTGCTATTGGCAACTGAACTAAGAAGGCAATTTTTCAGTACCTATTAACAAGTAACTTCCATTAAACTTGTTTAACTTGAATCCTTAATCATTTTCTTTCTTCCAAGCATTTCAGTGCCAAGAAGATGCATCTGAGGAGATCTGCTGTACTGTTTTGCAAAATGCTTAAACATTTAACCTGAAGTGCAGGAACCCCAACATAGTAATTGTTGCTTCTCTATATTAGGTTCAAGGTCACACTGGTCCACCAGGATATCTGGAGATTTCCTGGTTTCATAAGGACATCTTCTGTACTCCTGGCCATGGTGTCAGGCCCTTACCGTTTGCGCAAGTCCGTGCGTTCCAGCGTGCGTTCCAGCGTCATCATGGAGGACGTGCGTCGACGCGGGTGCGCGTCCGTCGCGGCGTAATGACGCCGATGCAAGCGCGCCAAACGTGCGCAGCGTCTGACGCTGGCGCTGGTATTTCTTTCCGCACCGAATTCCTCTCAGTGCTTGGACATCGCTCTAGCTGTTGTTAAGAAGCCTTTGAATTATTCTACTGAAAAATACTGGTTTTGACCCTGCTACTGTTTTCGACTCCTCTTTGTGACAACCCTTGGAACTTCGCTGGATCTCCTGACTCCCTGTTGCCGACTTCTGCTCCTCGTTTGACTACGCCTCTGCTTGAACCTTGATGCCTCGCTGAACTGGATTCCTGTTGCCAAACCCTTGCCTGTCTTTGATTACGGTCTGTGTTAACCCTTTATTGACTGTTGCTTTTGAACCTTTGCCTGCCTATAACTAAAGTCGTGCTAAACTTGACCAAATCAAACCTGCATTACTCGCTGGCATTTCTACTATTGTCTTCACTTCGCTAGCCGGAAAATACCAACTCCTGTGGCATTAACACCCAATCGCTTGTGCTACTATCAACGTACTGTTGTATCCTGCATCTTCACTCACAGTACATCCAGGCACAAGACTCTACACTTCACAAGCCACAGGCTCCCATACTACACCCCCATTGGTCTCTCTAGTCCCCAGCTAAGGGTGTATTAGTGGGGGAGCCGTAAGGGTTGCCTTCTTACCACGCCAGTTTCCAGCTCCTCCTCATCTGTGGTTCCGCCTGGTTCGGTAAGCCTGACAGTATGTCCGAGCCATATCAACATGAACCACTGGAGGAAGCTGGCATTCTAGAGACTTTGTCCCAGCAAATGTCGGTTTTGACCAGAGCTGTACAAGATTTGCAAGGTGGTTACCAGGACCTTCGTGCCCGCCTAACCGATCTTCCTGCTGATGAGGCTGGGGCATCCTCTCCCGGGCGTCTGGAACCGAAGATTTGTTTACCAGAGAGATTTGGTGGGGATCACAAGCAATTTCGGTCCTTTTTAAATAGCTGCAAATTGTTGTTCGCTATGAAACCTAGAACCTATCCCGATGAAAAAGTCAAGGTGGGAGCAGTCATTTCTTTTCTGCAAGGTGAACCCCAAACTTGGGCTCATCGCCTCCTGGAGTTGAATAGTCCCCTCCTGAAAGATGTAGAGACTTTCTTTGCCACAATGGCATCCTTATATGATGATCCACAGCGTCCAGAGACCGCAGAAGCTGCCTTACATGCCCTTACACAGGGGAAACGTCCAGTGGAAGACTATGCTGCTGAATTCCGAAGATGGGCGGTCGACACGACTTGGAATGAGTCTGCTCTCAGACACCATTACCGAGTGGGGCTCTCAACTCAGTTAAAGGATGAGCTAGCTCGAGTAGGTGTTCCGATTGCTTTAGATGAACTAATTCTACTCACCATTCAACTCGATAGACGCCTAAGAGAAAGAAGTGCTGAGAAGTCTCCTTCACCTGTGTCTCCTGTGTCCTGGATGGTCCCTAGGGCACCCCTTCTGGGTACCTCGGTTGCTCCTCCCTCTGTTTCAGCAGCCGAGCCAATGCAACTAGGTTTGAATCGTCCCAGCTTGACTCCTGAGGAAAGGTTGAAGAGAAGACGCCTGAATTTGTGTCTTTATTGTGGCGCTGCTGGACATTTGCTGCGGACTTGTCCCCTTCGTCCTGACGCTAACATTTTTTCTACAGACTGTGGTACTAAAGTTTCTGTTCAGTCTAAAGATACACACATTTCTCTTTTGCTCTCTCTGCAGTGGACAAGAAGACGAGTGCAAGTCTCGGCGATCATTGATTCCGGGGCTAGTGGTTGCTTTATCGATTCTTCCTTTGCCCGCAGGCATGACATTCCTTTGCGCCCTAAATCCAGATTGGTGATGGTTCGGATGGCGGATGGTTCACCCCTCAGTTCTGGACCTGTTTCTCTAGAGACTGAACCTTTAAATGTGTCAATAAACGGGTCACATCATGAAATCCTTAGTTTTGACGTGGTTCCTTCGCCTCTGTTTCCAGTTATTATTGGGCTACCATGGTTAAGGGTTCATAACCCGTTTATTGACTGGGGCTCTGGAAAGTTATCTTTGTCTTCTTCTTTTTGTGTTAAGAATTGTGTCCAAGTGAAGTCATCTCCTCCTCAGCAAGCCTTAGTTTGTGTGACTAAAGATAATCGAGAAATATTAACTTTGATTCCAGCAGCGTATCATGAATTCTTAGACGTTTTTAATGAAGAACAAGCTGACATTCTTCCTCCTCACCGGCCTTACGATTGCCCTATTGACTTGCTGCCTGGTTCACCCATTCCATTTGGTCGCATTTTTCCCCTTTCAGAACCTGAGCTTAAGGTATTACAAGAATACATTGATGCTAACCTCGAAAAGGGATTTATCAGACCCTCTACTTCTCCAGCTGGGGCAGGAATTTTTTTTGTGGAGAAGAAAGACAAGTCGTTGCGCCCCTGCATCGATTATCGGGAACTGAATAAGGTCACCATCAAGAACAGGTACCCGCTTCCCCTTATTCATGAACTTTTTCAGAGATTACGTTCTGCAACTATTTTTTCGAAACTAGATTTGAAAGGGGCCTACAACTTGATTCGTGTAAGAGAAGGGGATGAATGGAAGACGGCTTTCCGAACTCGATACGGACACTACGAGTATCTGGTGATGCCGTTTGGGTTGTGTAACGCGCCCGCAACGTTCCAACACTTCATTAACGACATTTTTCGGGACATCTTGGACTCTTATGTTGTGGCATATTTAGATGACATTTTTGATCTATTCATCCTCTTTAGAAGAACACCGCAGACATATGCGGGAGGTTTTTCTTCGTCTTCGTGCACATTCTCTGGTGGTTAAAGCAGAAAAATGTGTGTTTGAGAAAGAACAAATTGAATTCCTGGGCTTTGTCATCTCTACTGGTGGTGTGGTCATGGATGCAAAGAAGGTTTCAGCTATCCTGGATTGGCCAATTCCAAAGGATCGCAAAGCAGTTCAGAGATTCATTGGGTTTTCCAACTTTTATCGTAAGTTTATACGAAATTTTTCTGGTATCATCAAACCTCTTACTGACCTTACCAAACAAAAGATTAAGTTTCAGTGGTCGGTGGCGGCACAATCAGCTTTTGATCGCCTGAAGGAAGCGTTCACCTCAGCTCCAATTCTCGTTCATCCGGAACCATCTCTTCCTTTCATTGTGGAAGTGGATGCGTCAGAAGTAGCAGTTGGAGCTGTCCTATCTCAACGATCTATTCCACAAGGGTCGTTACATCCAGTAGCCTTCTTTTCGAGGAAATTATCTGGAACGGAACAAAACTATGATGTAGCTGACAGAGAATTATTGTCAATCAAGTGGGCCTTAGAAGAATGGAGGCACTTTCTGGAAGGTGCGGCGCATCCAGTTTTGGTTCTTACCGACCATAAGAATTTAGAGTACTTACGCTCCGCCAAAAGACTCAGACCTAGGCAAGCTCGTTGGGCACTTTTTTTTTCACGGTTTCAGCTCCACATAACTTATCGTCCGGGATCAAAGAACATTAAAGCTGATGCTCTGTCTCGGATGTTTTCACAAGATTCCTCCCAGTCTTTGGAAGCCGACCCGGTTCTTCAGCCAAAATTTTTTCTTTTACTGCAGAATTCTTTTCTTCAAAGGGTGAGAGAATGTTGTACTCCGAATTCTATTCCCAGTAACCCGATATTAATAGCCCAAGATGGTCTTTTTTATTTCAAGAACAGACTTTTTGTGCCATCGACTCTCAGGGTAGAAGCTTTAAGTTTGGTTCATGATCTTCCACTTGCAGGACATTCTGGGTTTCGTAAAACTCTTGATTTGGCACGACGTCATTTCTGGTGGCCCACGTTGGGAAGCGATTGTGCAAGATTTGTACGCTCCTGTGAGATCTGTGCTAGATGCAAAGGAATCTCCTCCAAACCTTTAGGTCTCCTTCATCCCCTACCAGTGCCAGATCGTCCTTGGAGCTCAATTTCAATGGATTTTATTACGGATCTTCCACATTCTGAAGGTTGTTCTGTTATATTTGTAGTCGTTGATAGACTGTCCAAAATGGCTCATTTTGTTCCTCTCTCTAGCATTCCTTCAGCTTCTGTATTGGCCAAAACGTTTATTCAAGAGATCGTTCACTTGCATGGAATTCCGAAGAACATCGTCTCAGATAGAGGGGTGCAATTTACGTCAAGATTTTGGCGAGCACTATGTGAAGGTTTACGCATTGACCTGTCCTTTTCTTCTGGTTATCATCCCCAAACGAATGGACAGACAGAAAGGACGAATCAGACGCTGGAACAATACCTGCGATGTTTTTCGTCTTTTCTTCAGGATGATTGGTTCTCACTCCTTCCTCTAGCAGAATTTGCCTACAACAATTCCATTCATTCCTCCACCAAACAGTCTCCTTTCTTTGCCAATTTTGGTTTTCACCCAACGATGATTCCTGGGATTTGTCAGACGGTTTCAGTTCCGGCGGCTCAAGAGAGACTTCAGTTTATATCATCTAACATTGAGACCATTCGCCAAAATCTGCAAAAGGCTCAGTCAAACTATAAGTTCTTCGCGGACAAGAAGAGAGTTCCGGGTCCAGAATTTAAGGTGGGGGACAAGGTTTGGCTTTCAACTAATAACCTCAAGATTAGTTGTCCCTCTAGGAAACTGGCCCAACGTTTCATTGGGCCTTTTAAGATCATTCAGAAAATTAATGCTGTTGCTTTCAAACTTGCTCTTCCAGAATCCTTAAAGGTTCACCCTGTGTTTCATACAGCATTACTAAAACCTGTGGTTCCGAACCAGTTTGTGGGGAGAAGATCTTTTGCTCCTGATCCTGTTGTCATTTCAGATCACGAGGAATACGAAGTTGAATCCATTCTGGACTCCAGGGTTAGAGGCAAGAGGCTTCAATCCCTAATTAAATGGAAAGGGTATGGGCTAGAAGAAAATTCGTGGGAACCCGCTTCACATCTTCATGCTGCTGACCTTGTAAAAGATTTCCATCGAAAATTTCCAGCCAAGCCCTCTCAAGTTCACGTCCAGAGGCCGCTCCTAAGGGGGGGGCAATGTCAGGCCCTTACCGTTTGCGCAAGTCCGTGCGTTCCAGCGTGCGTTCCAGCGTCATCATGGAGGACGCGCGTCGACGCGGGTGCGCGTCCGTCGCGGCGTAATGACGCCGACGCAAGCGCGCCAAACGTGCGCAGCGTCTGACGCTGGCGCTGGTATTTCTTTCCGCACCGAATTCCTCTCAGTGCTCGGACATCGCTCTAGCTGTTGTTAAGAAGCCATTGAATTATTCTACTGAAAAATACTGGTTTTGACCCTGCTACTGTTTTCGACTCCTCTTTGTGACAACCCTTGGAACTTCGCTGGATCTCCTGACTCCCTGTTGCCGACTTCTGCTCCTCGTTTGACTACGCCTCTGCTTGAACCTTGATGCCTCGCTGAACTGGATTCCTGTTGCCAAACCCTTGCCTGTCTTTGATTACGGTCTGTGTTAACCCTTTATTGACTGTTGCTTTTGAACCTTTGCCTGCCTATAACTAAAGTCGTGCTAAACTTGACCAAATCAAACCTGCATTACTCGCTGGCATTTCTACTATTGTCTTCACTTCGCTAGCCGGAAAATACCAACTCCTGTGGCATTAACACCCAATCGCTTGTGCTACTATCAACGTACTGTTGTATCCTGCATCTTCGCTCACAGTACATCCAGGCACAAGACTCTACACTTCACAAGCCACAGGCTCCCATACTACACCCCCATTGGTCTCTCTAGTCCCCAGCTAAGGGTGTATTAGTGGGGGAGCCGTAAGGGTTGCCTTCTTACCACGCCAGTTTCCAGCTCCTCCTCATCTGTGGTTCCGCCTGGTTCGGTAAGCCTGACACATGGCCACTTCTTATCTAAGGAATATACATATTTTGGTACTAAATGCTCTTTTTTTGGGGTGCCAAGAATACACTCTGTACAGTGCATGGCAAACCGCTCTTCTCCTGAGTTGAGGAATACATGGACTAAGAGAAACAAAACAATAGCTGAAAGAGATGGGCAAAGAAAAGAGAATGGATGAAAGAAGGAAGAAGAATGGGAAATGAAAATGGAGTTGAAAGGAGAGAGACAAATGAAGAGTAGTGCAGAAATCTAGTAGCTCAGAAATGGGTAGGTGGAGATAGAATAAGACCAAACAGTAGGGAAGGACTGAAACAAGAGAGGAGAAAAATGCAATAGGGATCATCAAAGAGAAAGAACAGAAGGGTAAAATGCAGCAATAGGAGATGATTGTAATACATAAGGTGAAGTGGAAGGTGAGACAGGCAGAAGAGAGTTGTCACTGAGTCTAATGTTTCCTGGTGCACCCAAATACTCTAGGCAGGTCTCATGTGAGAAATTGATAAAGGCAAAATAAGAGAAGCTATGTTGGAATTTCATTGAATTTTAGCTTCACACCAATGTCAGCCATCTGTAACATGACTTACATATACTGTAATTCTGCCCCAGACTAGGAGTTTGTTTGGGTTTGTATTACTTTCCAAACAATTCAAAAGTAAACGTGATTAATCCAGAAAGGGTACCTATTTATGTATCTGTTTTTGTTTCCTTTCTGTTTCTTTTTAAGTATTCCTGACACTACTCCTAAAATATTTATATCCAGTGAGACTCCTTATTGGGTTTAATAACCTCAGTGTTGATATTGTTCTACTGAGATGGAAGGAAAAAATCATTTTATATGCCTCATTATTGTCATAAACTATAACTCATCGAATTAATGTATTCTGCCATTTGACACATTTCATGTATGTGATCCCGGGATGAAGAGTTTGTCATCAAATCCTTAGGGGAAAAAGTGACTCTTTCTGGCTGTTATACTCAATAAATAAAAGTTTCAGTAACCAACTGTAACTTTTAACCCTTTAAGTGCCAGCAGAATTTCACATTTTGGTTACGCGAAATGCCAGCCGTTTTTGAAACATTTTGTGCTCTCTCACTTTAGGGGCATTTTCTGAGGGGAAACCTATAGTTTACCTAGGAAAACTATACATTGTTTTTTTCGGTAGAAACTGAGCTTTCTAAATCTGCCGGAGTTTTCATGTATTTCCACCTGTGCAAAAAAATTTATAGTGCTAAATACCAAAAAAAAATGAAAAATTACCATTTTTCATCGTATATCAATTTATACCAGAAAAATATTTCATTTTAGGGATGAAAATCCAACTGATTTGGAAAGCCTTATGTCTCTCGAACGTGCCAATACCAGATATGTATAGTTTTAGGGAGATTTAGGATTTCTGTACAGCAAAAACTCCCGGCAGTATATTACCGAATTTTGAAAGCACTAAGGCAGAAAACGGCATGCTTTAGATTCCAAGGCAAAAAATCCTGAAACCGTAGGTTTACCCCAGAAAACCATACATTTTTGAAAAGTACACATTCTGCCGATTACAAAATGGGTAACTATGTCTCTCTACTCCCAACTACCAAACATAAAAGCTTGTCTGAAAATAGCGGTTTTTCAAAAAAAAATTCAAAATTCTGAAAAATCATTTCAAAGGTTTTATTTTGCTGCTCCGCATATCCCAAACTATATTAGAAGAAAAAGCACCTGAAATATGATTGCCAGGGGTCCACTGAACAGTTTGACACCCATTATGCATAGGTTTACCAAAGTATCTGGCATTTAGAGACACCAATATGAAGTTAGCACATCCAAATTGATCAGGACTTTACTTCAGCTACTGAGAAATCAACACATTGACTGCATTTTTTGTGGGGTAAAAACACAGAAATATATGTTTACCCCCCAAACCCATATATTTTTGGAAAGTACACATTCTACTGAATCTAAAATGGGTACCCATGCCTTTCTGCTCCAAACTACTGAGTCGCAAGGCTTTCCCAAAATTGTCGGTTTTGGTGAAATATCTGAAAATTGCCTCAAACCTTCAACTTCCCAGCACCATATCGCCCATGTATCATTACGTACTAAGAAAAAGCACCCTAAATATGATTGCCAGGGTTCCTCTGAACATTTTGGTGGTCATTGTTCATAAGTTTACCAAAGTATCTGGCATTTAGAGGCCCCAAAATGAAGTTAGCGCATACAAACAGTCCCGTGGGTAACTTCAGCTAATGAAAGATCAACACATTGACTGCATTTTTGTGGGGTAAAAACACAGAAATATATGTTTACCCCCCAAAACCCATATATTTTTGGAAAGTACACATTCTACCGAATCTAAAATGGGTACCCATGCCTTTCTGCTCCAAACTACTGAGTCGCAAGGCTTTCCCAAAATTGTCGGTTTTGGGTGAAATATCTGAAAATTGCCTCAAAGCTTCAACTTCCCAGCACCATATCACCCATGTATCGTTACGCACCAAGAAAAAGCACCCTAAATATGATTGCCAGGGTTCCTCCAAACAATTTGGTGGCCATTGTTCATAGGTTTACCAAAGTATCTGGCATTTAGAGGCCTCAAAATGAAGTTAGCGCATACAAATAGTCCTGTGGGTAACTTCATCTAATGAAAAATCAACACATTGACTGCATTTTTGTGGGGTAAAAACACAGAAATATATGTTTACCCCCCAAACCCATATATTTTTGGAAAGTACACATTCTACTGAATCTAAAATGGGTACCCATGCCTTTCTGCTCCAAACTACTGAGTCGCAAGGCTTTCCCAAAGTTGTCGGTTTTGGTGAAATATCTGAAAATTGCCTCAAAGCTTCAACTTCCCAGCACCATATCACCCATGTGTCATTACGTACTAAGAAAAAGCACCCTAAATATGATTGCCAGGGTTCCTCTGAACATTTTGATGGCCATTGTTCATAAGTTTACCAAAGTATCTGGCATTTAGAGGCCCCAAAATGAAGTTAGCGCATACAAACAGTCCCGTGGGTAACTTCATCTAATGAAAAATCAACACATTGACTGCATTTTTGTGGGGTAAAAACACAGAAATATATGTTTACCCCCCAAACCCATATATTTTTGGAAAGTACACATTCTACTGAATCTAAAATGGGTACCCATGCCTTTCTGCTCCAAACTACTGAGTCGCAAGGCTTTCCCAAAGTTGTCGGTTTTGGTGAAATATCTGAAAATTGCCTCAAAGCTTCAACTTCCCAGCACCATATCACCCATGTGTCATTACGTACTAAGAAAAAGCACCCTAAATATGATTGCCAGGGTTCCTCTGAACATTTTGGTGGCCATTGTTCATAAGTTTACCAAAGTATCTGGCATTTAGAGGCCCCAAAATGAAGTTAGCGCATACAAACAGTCCCGTGGGTAACTTCAGCTAATGAAAAATCAACACATTGACTGCATTTTTGTGGGGTAAAAACACAGAAATATATGTTTACCCCCCAAACCCATACATTTTTGGAAAGTACACATTCTACAGAATCTAAAATGGGTACCCATGCCTTTCTGCTCCAAACTACTGAGTCGCAAGGCTTTCCCACATTTGTCGGTTTTGGTGAAATATCTGAAAATTGCCTCAAAGCTTCAACTTCTCAGCACCATATCACCCATGTATCGTTATGCACCAAGAAAAAGCACCCTAAATATGATTGCCAGGGTTCCTCCGAACAATTTGGTGGCCATTGTTCATAGGTTTACCAAAGTATCTGGCATTTAGAGGCCCCAAAATGAAGTTAGCGCATACAAATAGTCCTGTGGGTAACTTCAGCTAATGAAAGATCAACACATTGACTGCATTTTTGTGGGGTAAAAACACAGAAATATATGTTTACCCCCCAAACCCATACATTTTTGGAAAGTACACATTCTACAGAATCTAAAATGGGTACCCATGCCTTATTGCTCCAAACTACCGAGTCGCAAGGCTTTCCCAAAGTTGCCGGTTTTGGTGAAATATCTGAAAATTGCCTCAAAGCTTCAACTTCCCAGCACCATATCACCCATGTGTCATTACGTACTAAGAAAAAGCACCCTAAATATGATTGCCAGGGTTCCTCTGAACATTTTGGTGGCCATTGTTCATAAGTTTACCAATGTATCTGGCATTTAGAGGCCCCAAAATGAAGTTAGCGCATACAAACAGTCCCGTGGGTAACTTCAGCTAATGAAAAATCAACACATTGACTGCATTTTTGCGGGGTAAAAACACAGAAATATATGTTTACCCCCCAAACCCATATATTTTTGGAAAGTACACATTCTACGGAATCTAAAATGGGTACCCATGCCTTTCTGCTCCAAACTACTAAGTCGCAAGGCTTTGCCAAATTTGGCGGTTTTGGTGAAATATCTGGAAATTGCCTCAAAGCTTCAACTTTCCAGCATCGTATTGTCCATGTATCATTACCAGCATAAAGCATCCTAAATATAAACATAGGGGTCTACTAAACAGTTTGATGCCCAATATGCATAGATATACCAAACTATGTGGCGCACAGAGACCCCCAAATGACAATATGTATAGACATTTTCACGGCTGACGCGCTGGCTGCTGCAATATAACCACTCGGTGTGTGTATTATGCGACATTAGACCACCTAACAGTACAGAGACCCCAGAAAACCATATATTTTCAGAAAGTACAGATTCTGACGAATCCAATATGGGTAAATAAGTGTTTCTACTGCAAACTGCCAAACTGAAAAGCAATGCTGAACATAACGGTTTTTATCAAATTTCTGAAAATCGTCACAAAGCTTGAATTTTACCCCATTATATGCCCCACATTTCGTAACTTATCAGCATAAAACATCCTAAATATGAACGCCAGGGGTCTACTAAACACTTTGATGCCCAATATGCATAGATATACCAAACTATGTGGCGCACAGAGACCACCAAATGACAATAGTGTATATACATTTTCACGGCTGACGCGCGCTGGCTGCTGCAATATGAGCACCTGGTGTGTGTAATATGCGACATTAGACCCCCCTAACAGTACAGAGACCCCAGAAAACTATATATTTTCAGAAAGTACACATTCTGACGAATCCAATATGGGTAAATATGTGTTCCTACTGCAAACTGCCAAACTGCAAAGCAATGCTGAACGTAACGGTTTTTATCAAATTTCTGAAAATCGTCACAAAGCTTGAATTTTACCCCATTATATGCCCCACATTTCGTAACTTATCAGCATAAAACATCCCAAATATGAACGCCAGGGGTCTACTGAACACTTTGATGCCCAGTATGCATAGATATACCAAACTATGTGGCGCACAGAGACCCCCAAATGACAATAGTGTATATACATTTTCACGGCTGACGCACTGGCAGCTGCAATATAAGCACCTGGTGTGTGTATTATGCGACATTAGACCCCCCTAACAGTACAGAGACCCCAGAAAACCATATATTTTCAGAAAGTACACATTCTGACGAATCCAATATGGGTAAATAAGTGTTTCTACTGCAAACTGCCAAACTGAAAAGCAATGCTGAACATAACGGTTTTTATCAAATTTCTGAAAATTGTCAGAAAGCTTGAATTTTACCCCATTATATGCCACACATTTCGTAACGTATCAGCATAAAACATCCTAAATATGAACGCCAGGGGTCTACTGAACACTTTGATGCCCAATTTGCATAGATATACTAAACTATGTGGCGCACAGAGACCCCCAAATGACAATAGTGTATATACATTTTCACGGCTGACGCGCTGGCTGCTGCAATATGAGCACCTGGTGTGTGTATTATGCGACATTAGACCCCCCTAAAAGTACAGAGACCCCAGAAAACCATATATTTTCAGAAAGTACACATTCTGACGAATCCAATATGGGTAAATAAGTGTTTCTACTGCAAACTGCCAGACTGCAAATCAATGCTGAACGTAACCGTTTTTATCAAATTTCTGAAAATCGTCACAAAGCTTGAATTTTGCCCCATTATATGCCCCACATTTCGTAACTTATCAGCATAAAACATCCTAAATATGAACGCCAGGGGTCTACTGAACACTTTGATGCCCAATATGCATAGATATACCAAACTATGTGGCGCACAGAGACCCCCAAATGACAATAGTGTATATACATTTTCACGACTGACGCGCTGGCTGCTGCAATATAAGCACCTGGTGTGTGTAATATGCGACATTAGACCACCTAACAGTACAGAGACCCCAGAAAACCATATATTTTCAGAAAGTACACATTCTGACGAATCCAATATGGGTAAATATGTGTTTCTACTGCAAACTGCCAAACTGCAAAGCAATGCTGAACATAACGGTTTTTATCAAATTTCTGAAAATTGTCAGAAAGATTGAATTTTACCCCATTATATGCCCCACATTTCGTAACGTATCAGCATAAAACATCCTAAATATGAACGCCAGAGGTCTACTGAACACTTTGATGCCCAATATGCATAGATATACCAAACTATGTGGCGCACAGAGACCCCCAAATGACAATAGTGTATATACATTTTCACAGCTGACGCGCTGGCTGCTGCAATATAAGCACCTGGTGTGTGTATTATGCGACATTAGACCCCCCTAACAGTACAGAGACCCCAGAAAACCATATATTTTCAGAAAGTACACATTCTGACGAATCCAATATGGGTAAATAAGTGTTTCTACTGCAAACTGCCAAACTGCAAAGCAATGCTGAACATAACGGTTTTTATCAAATTTCTGAAAATTGTCAGAAAGCTTGAATTTTACCCCATTATATGCCCCACATTTCGTAACGTATCAGCATAAAACATCCTAAATATGAACGCCAGAGGTCTACTGAACACTTTGATGCCCAAAATGCATAGATATACCAAACTATGTGGCGCACAGAGACCCCCAAATGGATATATAGTAGATAAAATTTACAAGGCAAAACAAAATAAGGCAGTAAAGGGTGAAATGCAAAAAAATCCAATAAAACCACAAAAATCAATGTTTTTTTTCCAGACTAGTGTTATCAGCTGTCAGAATCACAGTTTGAATATTTTAGATGGGCCAAACAGGTTATACGGCTAGAAAAAAGTGAACACAATATATGCAGAGCTGAAAATGCAATAAAATGGCTAAAAATTCAATAAAATGGCTAAAAATGCACCAAAATACCCAAAATTGCAATATAATCACCGAAATAACATACAAAAGGTATTGCACAGTACGGTTAGCGAATACGCTATGCGTAATGGCAATAAAACATTTTTTTCAGCCAAAAAAAGAAACGATGCGATAAGAAAAAAAAAAAAAGGCCACAATGCTATGTATGTGCGTGTGCGTGTGTACAAATGGTAAATTACATGTTATGTGCGCGTGTGTGCGTGTGCACATGTGTGTAAGTGCAGTGAGTGTAAGTGACCCCCCCAATCCCCAAAAATGTATGTGTAAGTGTGTGTAAGTGTGAATCTAAGTGTGTATTACTGTAATAAGTGTGTGTTGGTGTGTTTGTGTGTGTAATTGTTGCACTAACCTGAAAAAATCGCTGGAGACTGTTGCAGGCGATCAGGAAGAGCCCCTGGAAGACATCTGCCTCGTGGTTCCTGTCTGTGTGCTGTGGGGGCGGAGATCGTCGATCCGGTGCAGGCTGCAGCAGCAGGACACGTAAGTAACACGTGCCTGCTGCTGTTTTTGGGCCCCTGGGCGATCGCGCCCCAGGGGCCACTCGATCCCCTGCTCTGCTCGTTGCCTAGGGGCAGGGGATCGAGCAGGAACGGAGCGAGCGGCTCTAACAGCCGCTCCTCCGCTCCTGAAACAGGAAATGCTGCAGAACGTAGAATCTACGTTCTGTGGCATTTCAAGTACCTTTGCCACAGAACGTAGATTCTACGATCTGTGGCATTTAAAAGGTTAAACTGAATTTGACTGCTGCAAAAGTCTTTCTCAGTATCATACAAACATCTAAAGTGGAAAAGTAACATTGTTTGTATCCTTAAAGTAAATATGCACCGAGATTCTACTTGCTCATTAAAACAGAAGTAAAAAAAATGATATCTGGTATTTCTAGGGAATACTTCATTCAAATATAATTCTATTTTTGGCACTTATATTTTGTCTGCAGCATATCTCACATTTTTCTGGTCTGTTTTGTTGCCATTAGTGCAAGGGATTAATTTAGAAGTTAGGGGGATTTTGTGTTATTTATAGTGATTGGTGAATAAATTTGCCAGGCATGGATTTGCATAGAATTTACGCATTTAGTCATCCGTGAATACATTTGCAAAACTGTGGCGAAAATGTGTTGGCGAAAAATCCACCGCAACACGAAACATTGTGTGCGTCAAAATTGGCACGCATAAAATTGTCCCACTCCAAACTTATTTGGATGCCCATTGACTTCAATGCATTTCACAAATTTTCTAGTAAATTCACAAATTTTTTGTTAAATTCACAATTTTTTGTTAAATTCACAATTTTTTGTTAAATTCACAATTTTTTGTTAAATTCACATTTTTTTGTTAAATTCACAATTTTTTGTTAAATTCACAATTATATCGGTAAATTCACAAATTTTTCAGTGAAATGCCACAGATTTGCCCATGACTAGTTATTTATATAGAGACAACTGCAATTTAGTAAAGCTATTGGACGGATATGTACATGTTTGCATACATACAGTAAATCATGCAATTAGGTTGTTATTACCGTTACAACACATCTCATGCACAAAACACACACATATACACAAAGTGGAACCACTACTTTTCAGGGGACATTCAAGAGAACGTTAGTTTAACTTTCAGGCTTTTTAATGCAAATGATCGTATTTTTTCAAATTTTTTCATAATTTTTTTAGTACTTTGTCAAGTGCCCAAGCAATAAAATTCACGAAAACAAAACTGCGCCAAATAAAAATTGTCAAGGTCATGTAGAATTGAATGCCCTTTTTTTCTTGTCTTTTGATTGTGGTTTTAGCACTTTTCAGAGATCTATTTGTTGTTTAATTAATGTCCATTTGTACACAAAAATAAAAAGGATTTCAGTAGTGGCTTATCCACAAGAAGCCGCCCCCCCCCCCTGCAAAAAAAATCTAGGGGGGCCCAGCGCACACTGAAACCTTTCAACGTGTGCAAAAATGTTACATCAGACACAAGTACCTGCATGTATTCTTAGTTAGTTTCATGGCTATAGAGGGAGTCAATAGTGATGAGCAAATTTTTTGAGCCAACCATGGATTTGTGGTGAATTTCTGCATTTAGGCATCAGCAAATTTTTTTTTGCAACTGCAGCAACAAAAAAGTTGCCAAGACAAAATTGTCACAGAGATAAAAAACTCCCCATAAGAAAAATCGCCCATTGACTTTAATACATTTGGACAAAAAAGATGATGAGACAAAAAAGTCACCACACATTTGGATTGCATCACGCGTAAGAATTTGTCAAACGTAAAAAAAAAATTGATGCCTGTTTACTTTGTTGACAATTTTTTCCGCAGAAAGCAAAATGGGGCAGATTCATTCATCACTAGGAGTCAACCCCACAGTCCGCCCCTTTCCCCCTCCATGTGAAGCAGGCAGAATCTGCTTCCTCTAAAGCTAATAAGAATCCCCCCTTCCCCAGCCACTCTCTCATCTGGGGGCAGGGAAGCAGAACGCAAGTTGGCTCGGTGTGGAGAGTGGCTGGAGTTGGGTCGGAGAGTGGGCAGAGGCGGGAAGTGGGCGGGAGGATGGAGATCATAGTGCGCTGGGCCCCTATGAAGATTTTTTTGCAGGGGGGCCAGCGCATTCTAGTTACACCACTGGTTAAAATGTAGGTAAGTAGTTTCTAATGCCGCTACATAGGAAACAATAAACTGACAAAACTTAAAGGTTGTTGGCATGTTAAAATGATTGAATAGATGATTAAAAACAACTAAGCCAAGTGCTGTATTGCTTCTCATGTTTGTTGCCATTTTAAGGACAGTATCAGTTTAGAGGAAATTTAATTTTAAAGATACATAATGTGTGAGAGCCCATGATCAGTTCTGTTTCAGCAACATGCGAGATCAGCTTCAGACAGAGTAGGCCTAGGTGAACTAGAATGGAATAGCCCTTTCATTTGCAACTATTGTAGGTAGGAATTGAATGGGAATGGTACAGTTGGGTGGGGTAATCCTTTAATGGGTACTTGGTCTCATTACTAATGTTTCAAACTTTACTAGTCCAGCTACAGTACATACTTAATGGTTTTAGGACACCATCTCCCATTACTCATACTTAGTGATGGGCGAATTTGCGCTGTTTCGCTTCGCAGAAAAATTTGCAAATTTCGCGTGAAATTTGGCAAACGGCAAAAAATTCGCGAAACGGCGCCGGCGTCTCGTTTTTTATGCCGGCGCCCGTTTTTGATGCCGGCGTCCGTTTTTTTGCAAAAAATTTTTTTGACGCCAACGAATTTTTGCCGCGAATTTTCGCGGGCGTTTTGCGAATTTATTCGCTGGCGGCGAATCGCGCGAATTCGCGCCTGGCGAATAAATTCGCCCATCACTACTCATACTATATGAAGACATTTTTCTTATTTTTACTAGGCAGTTTTAAAATGACTAATAAAAGGGATGCTTTCATTTCCAAACCCACTGGTCCAATGGAGGGAAGCGGATGTGGTGATAGCAGCTGCATACCTTATATCCCTTTGCAAGAGAATGATTTGTAATATTTACATTCTTGTTATGAATGGCAAAGGATAGAAGAAATAAGATGATATGAGTTAAGAGGCTGGTGTGACGGCTTGTCTAAATAGTTAGCATTGGGAAAGCTGTAAGCGAGGGGGTGTGAGATTTAAAGTGTGCAACCAATAGTTGCATTATACAAAAATATACCTTTATAAAGAAATGGTTCCTATTCAGCCTACAGTTCAGCCATGAACATGATAATGTATCCCTATTATATATCACACACATACATACACACATCACTATCATTTCTAAGCAGCCAGCAAGCAATACTGATACTGATAATACTGGATTTGTGGAAAGGCCACCTAGGCCCGGGCCTAGAGCGGCAGGATTTTAGGGGGGCGGCATGCTGCCCAACCAAACAATAATTTTTTTAAATTTCCCATGCACCAATCCCTCATTGCTCCAGTCCAGATGATGAAAATTTGCATGAATAAAGGGGAGGGGACAGGGGTGACCAATGCCAGTGGGCCTAGGGGAGCCCACTATGTAAATCCGGCCCTTATGATCTCTTTAACGCAGTAGACATAAAAATATGTTTTAAAGTGTGCTTTTTAGGAAACAATCATTTTAGGTCAAGAAAATAAATGTTCCTGGAAATTTCATTGATTTGACTGTATTCTGGCAAAAGGATATCATCATCTGATAAACGTGAGCCGTTCGCATTTGTTATTATTATGGCTGAGAATAACCAATGTTATTGCAGGAGCTAGCTAGAAAATGAAATTGCCTCTACACCAAATTAAATTAGAAATTCTTAAACAATCTGAAGGCACGGTGTAAGGCTTAAAAGTAATTATCCAGTTTACAGGAGCCTTAAAAAGTTATTGAGAGCAGAAGTGATAGTCTTGTTAGCGAAGATACAGAAGCCCTATGATGGAGAAGATCTGAGCCTCCATTCTTCTGAACAAATAGCCTACTTCAAGTCCATGTCTTTGGCCTTTTCCATCATACATGTGCAAAGATGTTCTGCAACACATGCATAGTAGCCAATGACCTGGGATGGACAGACTTACTGACTCAGTGTTGGTCATCTTAAAGCTGCTAATGCAGAAATTTGGGAGCTCACCCTAAAAGCCTTAATTTAATCTTATTTTCCGTTCAAATTGCATATGTTGTAGTTTACAACACTTTTCTTTTGAAAGTTATTTTGTTTTTGTGCAAGTGTTAAATAACAATATTAAAAAGAAACCCCGGTTTATATGGGTGCGTAAGTGATAAATATAATTATTCAGCCTTTTTTACAATCCTGTCATACCAGGTTTAGATTTTTTTTCTAGTGAGATATTATCAATAATGAAGTCCCTGGTTCTTTCAGAGATAAAGGTTAAATCTACTTGCAGAAGGCACTTTATGAAATGATGTGCAGCTGTATGCATGCGCTTATTCCCTCTGTGAAGGATGAGAGACTTCACCTTGCCATAATTCTAACATTCAGAAAATGAATTATACCAAATGACTCCCATAATGGATCCATCAATATATTTAGCAGTTAGGCGCAAGCTAAGAATGTTAAGAGATTGTGTTGGTTCTTTCCTAGTACAGACTCCATCTACAAGTAGGAAAAAGCTTACTTAATTTCATAATTTGTTTAGTATTATGGATGGAATCAAGGATAGGCACCACATGTGCTTAGGGTGCATTGGTGGTAGGCATGCGCCTCTTCCATCTAACTACCCATTATCCCGGACCTCAAATGCTAAACACTATCCATCCAGTGCATTATCTGCCTGATGTCACCCCACCACCCACTTGTCCCTGTGTATGATTGGGAGATCGTAGTTGGGAAAGTAAGAGTGCAAGGTAACTGGTTGGGTTGCCTTTGGCAGAAATGTAATCCTATGCTGCATTATGCTGACCATGCCCATCTATGCCCAGACCATGCCCAAACCACACCACTTCCTCTGGGCTATAAATACATTCCTAAAAAAAACCTGGGACTTGCACCCAGTAATTCAGATGACACTGTCTATGCACACATCCCGTACTCTAAAAAGGATAAGCTTACACCCAATTAGCATCAAAATGCAAATGCTTATATGTATATTTTGATGAATCAGGCACAATCAGAGAATGTCCAAAATTATACTGGAGTTATGGAGAGGGAACACTCAGCATTGTTGGGTAAAAAAAATGGTGTTTTGCATACAAAATTGCACTTTTCACACTGCACTTGCATTTGTAAATGACTTCCGTGGTGGTTGGAGTCCTTATTAACAATGGGAACTATGCCATGGGCAGTGCCTTAAATTAGTAGATTGATAGTATCCTACTAGCATTGATTAGGTATAAAATAGATGTGCACAATGGCACAGGTAATTTTGAGCAAAAAGAAAGTAAAGTTACACAGCCAGCACGTATTGAGAGGGCATATAAAAGATTAAACACTTACTTTATAATTGCTGTTTTGCTTTTGAGAACATGTGGGAAAAGAAAAACTGTGAACAGAGGTGAAGTGATGCAATGAATGATTCATTGAGTTAAAAATATAGCTTTAGCTGATGCAGAACATGAGTGGGGCAGCTGGAAGAAGGTTTGGCTCATGCCCAATTCTGTACCTGATACTGCCTGGAAATATCCTATATTTTGAAAATGCCAAGAAATGTAATTATGCAACAAACAGGCTGGCTGCTTGCTGCGAGAGGCACTAAATTATGCCTAAGGTGCTCACACAGAAATGTAATTGCTCCTCTAGGCAGACACAATCCCTGAATGACCTCATCATGTGATAATAAATCAAGGGGCTTACATAGAGTGCAAGGGAGCAGAGTCCGACACAGCTGCTCCCCACACATGATATTTAATTCATACCTTCAATAATTTCTATTAACTAAGAAAAGATAGACAATCTATAGATCGATTCACAGTGATGTCCAACCTGTAATGGCCCAGCTGTGGCTAAATTGGAACTTGTGCCGCCATAGATATTGTGCTGAGAAAAGGTTCTGAAATAAAACTATATTCTTTGTAGGTGAATAAAATAGAAAGCAGATCATATTAACACACTTTCATCTGTAGTACAGGGCTAAGCACTGACCCAACAGTAAGGAGACTTAGATCCTGGCAGCTCAGGAAAGCACAGTAGGTGCATTAAAGAATTTTTTCAACCAGAATGAATATTCCCTTGAATAGTGATGAGTGAAACTGGGTCCTGTATTGCTTTGCCAAATCCATTGGATTCAAGAACTGTTTTTCTTTGCAATGAATGCATTGTAGTCAACGCGTGTTTTTTTTTTTTCTCGAAAAGTCAAAGATCTTTTTTTTTTCAGCACAAAATTGGAACAAAATGCTTGCCAAAATTCTAAGTCAGATTCATGTTCCTGAATCATATGAAAAAATGTGCTCAACCCTGCCCCTGACTCGTGCTCTGTGTGCGCCACTGTTAAAAGGTTGACAAATATTTTTTGGCCCATCTAAATTTTCATAAAAATCTACTCTTTTAGTAGTGTACTCCACTGTATAATCCCAAATAGAATTGTTTTTTTTTTTTAAATGCTAAAGGCTGCACCCTGGCTCGTATCGTTCTCTGTGCTCACACACAAAGCAAGGGCACACATACATGCCTTAGTCAGTAAGTGTAAATTATATCCTTATAATACATAAAAGCCATGAATATCTTGTAAATTATATCCTTATAAATGCTGAGTTCTGATGTCATCAGTTATAAATGGTGAGTTCTGATGTCATTTCTGTCACATGGCTCACTGAAATTTGTGTATTATAATAAATAAAGTACCCCCCAGTTGCAAAATATGAGGATATTAGAAGTTACCTTGGAGTTCCATGACCTCGTGTTTTTATATGGTCATGAAACTCCTCGGTAACTTATAATATCCTTATAATTTACAAGAGGGGGTACTTTATTCACTATATAATACACAAAAGCCATTGATACTGTATCTTGTAAATAATATCCTTATAAACCGCTCTTAGTGATGTCATCAGTTATAAACGGTGAGTAGTGATATCATTTTTGTCACATGACTCACTAAAACTTGTATATTATAGTAAATAAAGTACCCTTGTCACCTCTGAATTGCATGACCTGTATAATAACACTTTGCCTTTGGCCTCATGCTTTTATATGGTCATGGAACTCCTTGGTGACTTATAATATCCTTAAATTTTACAATAAGGTGTACTTTATTCACTATATAAACAGTGCTGTCATCAGTTATAATCCGTTATAATACCCCCCTGTCGTAAAATATTAGGATATTAGGAACTCCTTTACAGGGCTGAAACTAGGGGTAGGCAGAATAGACATGTGCCTAGGGTGCACATACCTCCCTTGCCTCCTACCCCCAGTCCCTTTTTGCTGTGGCCCACTCCAAACCATCTATTTGCCCATGCGTGCACCTACTGAGTGCTGCAACTAACCAGGTTGCTTACTGCGCCTGGCTTGGCCCGCCGTTACTCCTTGGTGTCTTCTAAAATCCTTATCATCAAAAATATGGTACATATCCCTTATACAGTATAAAATGTTGTCCTATGGATATTCATGCCCATAAAGCAGGCATTCCAATGTTTAACAACTTGCCACCCTTGTATCCAAAGCTTCTAAGACCAGCTCTGGATGCACACAATGAAGTACTAGGATTCCCCGCCATTAAACCCTGTCCTATACATAAACATTTAAAGGGGTTAAAACTCATTTAGTTTAAAGGCACATGAGGATAAGATAGAGGAAGATAAAAAAAAATAATTCTGAAACCCGCCTAAAAACACAGTCTGGAAGAAAATCAGTGAACACAGCATGAAACATAAATGAGTTTTACAAACATAATTTCATTTTTATTACCTATGAGCATTCAGCTATACTTCCTTGACTCCACAATAATTGCTTGCAGTTAATTATCAAAAGAACAGAAGAGTCTGCAGAATAATAGGCTCTAACCTACTATAGGAAATTGCTGTTATTACACCTATTTCTTTTCAATATTGGGTCAAAGATGCTAATAAGCATTTTGCAACCCCCTACAGAAAATCATTATTAGAAATACGTCTCAGAAGATAAATTCAGTGTTTTCTTTGCAACAACCTTTTATCTAGGAAAAAAGTAAGGTGGGCTCAGTGAAAAAAATGAAAAGGGAAATTTGTGAGACTGTATTGGTACTGTTAATGTGTTTGTAGGGATGTTTATGTTTTCCTAGACAGCTGGCTTGGTGTCAAAGCAATACAACAATTTTAGGAAGTTCTTTGGCGCTTGGCCTTTTATTCACAACCACAGAACATAGGCTAGTGCCAGACATTGCGAAACTCTTAAGCGACAAAGCAGTAGGGGAGAAACTGATTCTCCACTACCATGTTTCTTCTCAGGTGGAGATCCACAATGTCTGGTACTAGCCTATAGGGTCAGACTAGGGAGTGCAAGGCTCAATGGGACTGTTAACACAGGGCCCCCCCCCCCACTCCTCCTCAGGTGCCACTCCAGGAATGGAGGACTGCGGAAGCAACGTCAAAGGAGGGTCAATGGCAACAGCAAAGCAGGTGGAGATCTGGTCTGGGACGGTAGGGTCCACAAGGGCCTGGGCCCACCTATTTTTTTCTCTGTGTCCCATTGGCCAAGGCGAAACCGCTAGCCTAAGTGCTGTTTCCTACTTCCCAAGAATTTGATGGGACATTTGGTAACGGCACACACAGGTGATATAACACCTTGAAGGGGATTTCCCGTGATTACATGATTCATATATTTTACATACTGTATTATGATACCCACAGGACTCAATGGCAAGATATTTTGAAGTGCTTTGTCACCAAAAGGAAAGGCAATTTCCCATGGGCGACATTGTTCCCTTTGTGCCATAAACCCTAAAACAGTTTTTTGAGTAAAACAACAATCATATCTTGCTTATGTCAGGAAGGCAAGAGGAGGTGAAGGTCAACAAGACACATGGCAAGATCAAATTATCTCGGTTATGGGCAGACACAGGCAAAGTTTGCCCTACTTGTTGCACATAGCGCCAGATGTTTGCTTATAGCTTTTTAACTGCCCTTGTAAAGCTGATCATTGGTTCCCAGGAGTTAAAGGGATAGGAAAGATTTTGTACATAACCTTCAGAACTAGAGATAGAGGAGATTGGGCCTCAACCATAAATAATGAGTTTGACCTCCAGCCTTATTTGCAATTCAGCAAATATATTAATAAGGCCATCTCTTACATCTGTCATCTGTCCCATCTGAAAAATCCACGAAACTCCGGAAAAATTCACTAAACTGTGAAAAATTCACGAAACAGCGAAAAATTCACAAAACACATTGAAGTCAATGGGCGTCAAAATTATTTTGACGCGCAACAATTTTTTTTTATATATTCTATATTTTTCAGTACAAAAAGCATTTCACAAATAGACGACCAGCATGAAGTGGTTGGATGAGTCCACAAAGATAAAATGATATATCATACAACTCTCACAATATTCAAACATCAACAGTGTGAGTAATACAATATAGCCAAGTTGTATAGATATAAAATTATTCAGATAAATAAGTAACATAATAGAGATTATCCACACATCACCCAATAAACACTTCAGTAGTCAAAAATGCAGAAGTATTGAGAATAGTAGCTAGCCATGTAAAAGCTTTTTGCCCTTGTTTTATCAATGAATAAAAGGAAAAAGAAAACTAAGTAGTCAGAGAGAAGAGAGTAGAATGAAGAGAAGAAGAGAAAAGAAAAAAAAAGAGAAAAGAAAAGATCCAGCTGTTCCGAGGTGCCTTACACAACAGCGAGTTCCATACAGAGGGAGGGGTTGAATATAGAATCCTAAGGTTTAACAATAAGGTGGTCAAAGTGCTCCTAGTCCGATTAGGAGGTAGGAAGGGATTCGGACTCCAACATGACAATCCAGGGCGACCAGGTAGTTACAAATGAATCTTGTGTACTGTGTGCATAACTCAGTAATTCTTCCATTCTCATGACAAAACCCATTTCTTCCCACCATTCAGAGACAGTGGGTGGGGAAGAAGAACGCCAATGACAATTTTGACACGAGTGATTATTTTGAAATGCATGATTTTTTTTGTCCAAATGCATTAAAGTCAATGGGTGTCCGAATTATTTTGACGAGCGAAAGTTACACGAAAACATTCGCAGTGTGCAAAATCCAGAAATTCACTGCGACTTCATGCCTGGCGAATAAATTTGCCCATCACTAATGCCTTGGCCTCAATTTTGTTCTATTCTTTTTTTCCATCATTTCTTATGATTCTTGATCTTCTGTCCCAGCCACTTCCAGCAGCCATAATGTCAATTCAAATTAGCCTGTCCAATAAAGTGTCATTGTAACTGATGTTTTTTGGTATTAAACATGGAAGGAAATAATGAGCAATAAATAATCCATTTGCAGATCAGATAGAGTAACTCAGCTGAATTTATTATTGGCAGTATTTCAGATAACCCTTTACTTGGTAACTAGAATATAATTAAATGCAGCTTTCCTAGAACAGCAGGCATTTTCCATTTGATATATTATTATCAATGTTTTCTAAATATATTGTTGTCATGTCATTTTTATTTATTAAACTAGAATTTCTATAATTGAGATGATCTATTCAGCCAATGTTGCAATAAATGCAAGAACTCTCTCTATAAAGCATGACCTTAAATGCAATTACGATGCTCTCTTTTGTCAGTGACATTGTCATGTTCATATTATTTCATATTCAGGGAAGATTACTGTATATGGAGAGGCAACTACCAGTTACATGGGAAGCAGCCTTGGCCCATCTATATATGTCACAGGATAATGTGAAGCAGAAGTGCCCAATTTCACGAGATTATGGACATTTTCCTTGTATTATCTAATGCCCTTTTATATAATCCGATTATATACAAGGGAATGAGTGTTTTTACTTGCTCTGTATCTCACTGACCTTGGTACCCTGCTAAATATAATGTAAGCCTTGTGTAAATGTAGCCTATACCTTGTTTATTTTACTTATTTCTTATAAACAAGAGAATACAAGGGGGTCTGATGTCTCATATGCCTCTGTAAAGGCAAATAGCACATGTGAAGTTGCCTACCACTGAATATTTTATGTAAGCATTTATATAAAAATAAAATATTGCTAGTCATGTTGGCTATAATGTTCATTTGCAGTGCCAATGGGTTCAAAGCAATGGCTACATGGCTGGGAAACCAACTAGGCTTGGGCAAATTTGACCCGTTTTCACTTCGTCAACAATTCGCCGCCAGCAAAATGTTGCCGACGCCCATTAAAGTTTATGGGCGTTGAAATTATTTTGACGCGCATCATTTTTTTGATGCACGACACCATACAAGTCTATGGGTGTCATTTTCGGGGCGAAACAAAGAGAAAAACTTCGCCCATCCCTAAAACCCACCAACACCAACAATGGGTTGTTTCAGTGGGAGCGCCAAACTTGCAAGCAGTAAATCAGATACAAATGTAATTTTAGACAAACACTCAAATGACATCTGCATCATCTGGATTTGGGAGGTTGAAAAAGACATGTCCATCTAGTTCAACTTATATTTTTTTTCGTCTAACTGCTAGCTGATCCAGAGAAAATCCATCAGAAGCCTCGTCAGTTTGCATCAGAACAGGAAAAAACAGTTCCTGACTTCAACAGAGCAATTGGACCAGTTCTCAATCAATTTTGTACTAAGAGCACAGCTGTAAATGCCCCCTCTTTCATCTACATCAGTAGCTTGCACTTTGTTCTTAAAGGGGACATATAACCAAAAATAAAATATTACCTAGTGAATAAAAATGCAATTCCGAGCAAATTCCCTATATACATTTATTAAATATTTTAATAGGTGTTAAAGTTTTTTGTAAACATAACTGCAGTTATTAGTAGTATGCATCTGTCCATTGCTCTACAAACAATGCAGCAGAAGTCAAATTCACAGGAATTAAAAAGTTGGCTTTTGTTGCATTGTTGCAAATATTAGAGAGCCATCATAGCAGAGAATAGGGAGGGGCAGGATGCAGTTATATTTATAAATAACTTTAAAACCACTGAAAACATGTAATTAATGTATATTGAAAAGTAGCTTTGAATTGTATTTCCTTTATTTATGCGAAAGTGTATCTGGGGGCTTACATTCCCTTTAAAGGAATGCTGTCTCTAGGTTGATCATTTTCTTAGTAATCTCATTTTGGAATCAGTGGGGCAGATTAACTAAAGGGCGAATTGGCCAGAAATCCCATTCGCTGGTACATTGCCTATATACTAACAGACGTAGCTACCGAAAGCGTACATGGCTAGCACAGTTTCGCCAGGTGCATTTCTACTCAGGCGAACGATCGTTACTCTGCAAATTCACTAAAGTGGGAATTTTCCATTAAATTACCCCTTTCGCCAGAATTTCCTTCGCCAGCTTAGACCTAACGAACTGATAAGATGAATCTACATCCTCCGCAATGACGTCAGTGACGTCATATCCTGTATGCCGAAAAGTTATAAAAATGTAAAAAAATGCTGAAGTTTTTTCATATTTTGAAGTGGGATTGTCTGTCACTAGGCTGAAATGAACGTTACCGAAAGTTCGCTAGGAAATGGTTGCGCTGATGAATTCACACTTGTGAAACTTCGCCAGCATTCAGCTGCAGAGACTTTGCATTTTAGTGAATTCGGCGGTGTGGTAGTGTATTTGCGCCTGACGAAGATGCGCGAAGTGTGGCAAAACCTTCCGAGGGAAATTTTGCACTTTAGTGAATTTTGTAAAACACAAGCTTTCAGGACTTTTTAGGCACCATGCCTTAAGCATGGACCTGAGTAGTTCTGAAAGCTTCTGTTTTATTACCTGCAGGTAGGGAATCCATTCATGGCCGGATTTAGTGGACAGGTGCTTGAGGCCGAATGGTCCCGGCGCCCGTCCGCACGGTCCTAGTGCCCGCCTGTATAACCCCTCCAGTGCGAGCACACGTGCCCGCCGGCACCGGAGCGCTGGGGAGCTGTGCTCCCTGGTAAGCAGCTGGGCGGCATGCCATCCCTATTATTCTGCCATCATAGGCCCGGGCCTCGCCACAAATCCAGGCCTGAATCCATTATCTTTAAACCCATTATCCAGATAGATCAGAATTACAGGAAGGACATCTCCCTTAGACTTAGAGCCGGGCCAGGCCGGTCAGGCGCCCTTGGCAGTTGGTCGTGACTGGGTGCTCACATGTGCGCGAGCGTACCATTGGATGCTCATGTGTGCATAAATGCTTGTGCAAATGCACGAATAGATGCTCGTGTTCATGCGCAAGTACATTCTCGCACGCCTGCGTGGATCTAGTTCATTGGCGAAAACTACAGAGCAGAAAGGGGACTGGAGCAGTACATGATTCCAACTAAGATATAATTAATGCTTATTGAAAGCAAAACAATCGTATTGGGTTTATTTAATGCTGAAATTATTGTTTTTTTAACAAAAAATGATTCTTGTTATTTTAAAGATGAAAGTATAACAAAGCACAATAACACAAGCACATTTATTTATTTATTTTTTAGGATAAAGGAAAACACTGACACTAAGGGGCCGATTCACTAAGCTCGAGTGAAGGATTCGAATGAAAAATACTTCGAATTTCGAAGTATTTTTTGGGTACTTCGACCATCGAATGGGCTACTTCGACCTTCGACTACAACCTTCGACTTTGATTCGAACGATTCGAACGAAAAATCGTTCGACTATTCGACCATTCGATAGTCGAAGTACTTTCCCTTTAAAAAAAACTTCGACCCCCTACTTCGGCAGATAAAACCTACCGAAGTCAATGTTAGCCTATGGGGAAGGTCCCCATAGGCTTGCTAAACTTTTTTTGATCGAAGGATTTTCCTTCGATCGTTGGATTAAAATCCTTCGAATCGTTCGATTCGAAGGATTTAATCGTTCGATTCGAAGGATTTAATCGTTCGATCGAACGAAAAATCCTTCGATCGATCGAACGAACGTTTAGCGCTAAATCCTTCGACTTCGATATTCGAAGTCGAAGGATTTCAATTCGAGGGTCGAATTTCGAAGTATTTTTTACTTTGAAATTCGACCCTTAGTGAATCTGCCCCTAACCCTTCACTACAATGGACACTCACATTATAACACTAATTAGGGGCAGATTCACTAAGGGTCGAATTTCGAAGTAAAAAATACTTCGAAATTCGACCGTCGAATTGAAATCCTTCGACTTCGAATATCGAAGTTGAAGGATTTAGCGCTAAACGTTCGTTCGATCGATCGAAGGATTTTTCGTTCGATCGAACGATTAAATCCTTCGAATCGAACGATTCGAAGGATTTTAATCCAACGATCGAAGGAAAATCCTTCGATCAAAAAAAGTTTAGCAAGCCTATGGGGACCTTCCCCATAGGCTAACATTGACTTCGGTAGGTTTTATCTGCCGAAGTAGGGGGTCGAAGTTTTTTTTAAAGGGAAAGTACTTCGACTATCGAATGGTCGAATAGTCGAACGATTTTTCGTTCGAAACATTCGATTTCGTTCGAATTCGAACGAATTTAACCAATTCGATGGTCGAAGTACCCAAAAAATACTTCGAAATTCGAATTTTTTTCATTCGAATCCTTCACTCGAAGTTAGTGAATCTGCCCCTTTAATTATTAGTAGAAGAGTTTAGGCACACGTTTCCTCTATAAAAAGAGCACCAATAATTACCATGGGTACCAAAGGGGTTCTGTCTTCCTCCAACCAATGTGTACAACAATGTGGATATTATGTATTTGTTATAATTAAAATTGAAAAAAAAAAAAAAAAAAGTATAACAAAGGAAAGTTTTAATCACTTTGATTTCCCCTTTTGGTCAATCGCTAGCTGTATACCTTCATTAAGCCTGTAAGTGTTACAGTGTCATTGTATTAGTTTCACAAGGCGCTGAATTTCTCTGCTCTACTTTGGTCAAAGTGTTGATCCATGTGAGAAATAATGGCTTTGTGCCTTTCCTTAGCAGACAGTCAGCTTTTTCTGTATATGAAAAGCTTCACTTCTTCAGTATGCATGCACTGCACTTTTAATGACAGGTTTTGTCTCGGGAATCAGTTTCAGCCACTAATTTGATTTCATTCGAATTGGTTTTTAATGATGTGGTTTTACTCACATTTTCTCCACACTGTTCTTTCCTGGCCCTTATATCAAGACAGACAGTCACATTTCCCATAGCTGGCAGCTTTTCCAAAAACCACTTCTCTGACAGTTCTGCAAGGCAACCAGTCACCGAGCAGGACTATGTAGAAGATATCTGTGAAGGCCATAGAGCGGCCACAATCTGATTCATCTACTGGAAAAAAGAGCAGAATAGTGACTATTGCTACAACTATTACTGCAACTCTTCCCTTTATGTCCCTGAAATCTTCCCTATGTCTTAAGTTCTTTGTGGCTCGATAATTGGATTTACCTCTTTTTGCGATAAGACTCACTTTCCGATTTAATTAGATGGCGTCCGCAGAGAGCAATTCAACACGTTTCATTTAACTCTAAGGGTGAAGATTGTTTGATCTCTTTTATTCTGTGACAATAGAAATGTGTCTGCAGAGTGAAAATGTAAAAAATAAAAAAATTAAAAAAAAAGCAATAGTGACAAGACCTGAGTACAAATAAAACAAAGGCATCATTCAAAACATATATCAAGGCCGTATGCCGTCTATAGGTGAGCGCCATGCCAAGGTCCAATAGCGCCAGGTAAATGAATATTCAAATGAATATGCACAGTTACGCACTCAAAGCATTTATTAGTGAACAAACACCACAATAATTAATTACAAAATAGTGCAGTTTTACTGCATAAAGAACCTCCTGGCGTCCAATTTATCTATCTTTAACACTAATTAGCCTGTCGGTTGTAGATTTACACCATCTTAAAGGGGAAGCTTCCATTTAGCGAAGGCTCCGCCCTGAGTGTAGTTTCACAGTGTAACCCATGCTCATACACTAGCTGGACACTCTTAACCCCTAATTGGCAAAATAGGCCAAGAAAGCGTTACACTCATGTAATACACATGGCAGTGTCTTCCACCTGTCTGCATACCTCATGTTAACCACTCCCTCCTGACATGTTTCGCACCATTGAGTGCTTCACTAATAAATGCTTTAACTGAGTAACTGTGGATATTCATTTGAAGATTCATTAGAAAGGCTGCTTCCTACTGCCAGGTCCAAAGGTTTAGGTTAGAGTGCCAGCATATGGGTGCTTTTAGCAGTTGGTCAGGGATACAGTCTGGGTTAGAATGAGCATGATGATTTCTTTGTTTTGTGTACAAATTGTAGCCTAATATTGCTTCTAGCAAGATTCTAAACATAGAACTTGAGCTTACATTTTTAAGGGGATTATTTATTAAAGTCCGAAAATTTCTCATAATTCTCGGAAAAAAACAGTTTTTTTCCCCTTGTTTATTATTACATTTTCCCGAAAATTTCCTGTGCGGGAAAAAAACTCGAATCATATGAATTTTTTTTTCAGATTTTTGCCAGAAAACCACAAAATCTTTGGATAATTGTACGAAATCCGCAGATCAGGATATTTTCGGGACTTCTCACATTGAGTTCTACATGAACTCGGCAGGTCTGAGTTGGAGAACTTTTTTATTCAGACTTTAACACCTTCAGGGTTTAATAATAATAATTAATAATAATAATTACGTTTTTGCAACACATAGAAAGGCAGACATTCTGTGCAATCATGTGTAAATAATGTTTTTTTATTCATTTCTTACAGTTGGTCAATTCCAGAATATAGGTTAGACCTGCACTGGCATATGGGTGCTTCTAGATGCTGATCAATGCCAAAGCATAAGTCAACCAGACTGAGTGCTGGCGATTTCTTTCTGCGATTATAACTTGGTCATCAGAATTGCCATCCAAGGACTCCTATAGGAACTGGACAGTTCAAGTAAAACGTACAAGTAGATCATTTAGCTCTGTGCATCTCCAGCTAGCGCAAAAAAAGACCAAGTTCAGCTTTTTTGTTCAGAAGAATCCTGCCTAACATTTAGCTGACCAAGAAAAAAAAACCCAATGGAACCTTTTCAGTTTGTCTATGATCAAGTAAAATCATTGTTGACTTCAAGAGGTCAATTGGACCAATTCTGAATCAAATTTGTACTAAGAGTTAACTTTAACACACTTGTATTATTTTCTCACTTGCTAAGAGCTTTAGAAAACCTATCAATAATATATAATGCTTCCAAAGTCTTTCTCGCTTGCATTTCTTTATACCAGTGCTCTACTACCTCTCGGAATTCAATATCTTCAGTATCTAATTCAGTTGTTTCCCTGGTCAGCATAGCATCAGAACCAGCCTTGAAGACCCCCCCCCCATACTATATGGTCCTTCTTTACATAACAAACAAACATAACAGTATTGATATGACTATGAAGATTTTCATTCATCCAGGTCATGGTATATCTAATATAAATAATTATAAAACAACTGGACTTACTGAGTAATTATTGAAGACGTTTCACTACTTATCCGAGCAGCTTCTTCAGTTCAACTGAACACCAGTAGTGATGGGCGAATAAATTCGCCTGGCACGAATTCACTGCGAATTTCCATGATTTGCCGCCAGCAAATAAATTTGTGAATCTCCCATGGAATCAATTTCTGTTTTTCACGATTTTTGCGTGAAAATTTCAGATTTTCAGGATTTTTTTCTGAAAACCTTCAAATTTCACGATTTTTGAGTGAAATCCTTCAAATTTCAAGATTTTTGACTGGAATCCTTCAAATTTCACGATTTTTTTGAAAAGCTTCAAATTTCACGATTTTTTAGTGAAAACCTTCAAATTTCACGATTTTTGAGTAGAATCCTTCTAATTTCACAATTTTTGCATAAAAACGTCTGATTTGCAAGATTTTTTCGTGAAAACATTCGAATTTCCCAATTTTTTCAGGAACTTTCCAAATTTGCGATTTTTCGCTGTTTCGCGAATTTTGCGGGAAATTTGCGGATTTTTCAGCAAAGCGAAACGGGAGAAATTCGCCCATCACTAAACACCAGTTGCTCGGATGAGTAGTGAAACATCTTCAATAATTACTCAGCAAGTCGAGTTGTTTTATAATTACTTATTTTAGAAACAGTATTGAAAACTAGGGATGTAGCGAACTTCGGAAAAAAAGTTTGCGAACATATTCGCGAACTTGCGCAAAAACGCGAGCGGTTCGCGAACGGTTCGCGAACCCCATAGACTTCAATGGGAAGGCGAACTTTAACATCTAGAAAAGACATTTCTGGCCAGAAAAATGATTTTAAAGTTGTTTAAAGGGTGCAACGACCTGGACAGTGGCATGCCAGAGGGGGATCAAGGGCAAAAATGTATCTGAAAAATCTGCCTGTGTGTGCTTGGAAGAGATAGTGTAGGGGGAGAGCTGTTAGTGATTTCAGGGACAGATGATAGTAAGTTTGCTGGCTAGTAATCTGCTTGATACTGCTCTGTATTGGAGGGACAGAAGTCTGCAGGGATTTGAGGGACATTTTAGCTTAGGTAGCTTTGCTGGCTAGTAATCTACTGTTCTCTTTAAACAACTGCCATACGTTGACCTTGTAGGCATTGTTTGCCCAGTTTTTTTGGACGCAGCCACTGAAGCACAGTTGCCAGAAAAAATATGCCATATAAATGCTGAAAATAGTCATTTTTCGCCATACGTTGACCTTGTAGACATTGTTTGCCCAGTTTTTTTGGACGCAGCCACTGAAGCACAGTTGCCAGAAAAATTATGCCATATAAATGCTGAAAATATAAATTTTTTTGGTTGCAGCCACTGAAGCACAGAGGCCAGAAAAATTATGCCATATAAATGCAGAAAATATGCATTTTTTTGGTCGCAGCCACTGAAGCACAGTTGACAGAAAAATTATGCCATATAAATGCTGAAAATATAAACTTTTTTGGTTGCAGCCACTGAAGCACAGAGGCCAGAAAAATTATGCCATATAAATGCAGAAAACATGCATTTTTTTGGTCGCAGCCACTGAAGCACAGTTGACAGAAAAATTATGCCATATAAATGCTGAAAATATACATTTTTTTGGTTGCAGCCACTGAAGCACAGAGGCCAGAAAAATTATGCCATATAAATGCAGAAAATATGCATTTTTTTGGTCGCAGCCACTGAAGCACAGTTGCCAGAAAAAATATGCCATATAAATGCTGAAAATAGTCATTTTTTGCCATATACGTTGAGTCAACGTATGGCAAAAAATGACTATTTTCAGCATTTATATGGCATATTTTTTCTGGCCTCTGTGCTTCAGTGGCTGCGGCCAAAAAAACTGGGCAAACAATGCCTACAAGGTCAACGTCGTTGACCTTGTAGGCATTGTTTGCCCAGTTTTTTTGGCCGCAGCCACTGAAGCACAGAGGCCAGAAAAAATATGCCATATAAATGCTGAAAATAGTCATTTTTTTGGTCGCAGCCACTGAAGCACAGTTGCCAGAAAAATTATGCCATATAAATGCTGAAAATATAAATTTTTTTGGTTGCAGCCACTGAAGCACAGAGGCCAGAAAAATTATGCCATATAAATGCAGAAAATATGCATTTTTTTGGTTGCAGCCACTGAAGCACAGAGGCCAGAAAAATTATGCCATATAAATGCAGAAAATATGCATTTTTTTGGATGCAGCCACTGAAGCACAGTTGCCAGAAAAAATATGCCATATAAATGCTGAAAATAGTCATTTTTTGCCATACGTTGACCTTGTAGACATTGTTTGCCCAGTTTTTTGGTTGCAGCCACTGAAGCACAGAGGCCAGAAAAAATTAAACCAGTAGGGTTTGCACCCTAGTTTGTAACGGTGGCGGAGGGAGGAGGAGGACGCTAAAGGACAGCTGTGTGTGGAGTCATGAGGCTTGAAGAGAAGGACAGCTGCATAGAAGTCAGAACAAGTCTTCCGGCGTGCAGTAACCCTCCGAGATCCACCCCTCATTCATTTTAATAAAGGTCAGGTAATCGACACTTTTGTGACCTAGGCGAGTTCTCTTCTCAGTTACAATCCCTCCTGCTGCACTGAAGGTCCTTTCTGAGAGCACACTTGAGGCTGGGCAAGACAAGAGGTTCATGGCAAATTGTGACAGCTCTGGCCACAGATCAAGCCTGCGCACCCAGTAGTCCAGGGGTTCATCGCTCCTCAGAGTGTCGATATCTGCAGTTAATGCCAGGTAGTCCGCTACCTGCCGGTCGAGGCGTTCTTTGAGGGTGGATCCAGAAGGGTTGTGGCGCTGCCTTGGACAGAAAAACATTTGCATGTCTGACGTTACAGACTGGCCAAAGGGCTTTGTCCTTGCAGGTGTGCTCGTGGCAGGATTACTGGCACCTCTGCCCCTGGAATGTTGATGAGTTCCTGAAGTGACATCACCCTTAAAAGCATTGTACAACATGTTTTGCAGGCTGGTTTGTAAATGCCGCATCTTTTCGGACTTGTGGTATGTTGGTAACATTTCTGACACTTTATGCTTGTACCGAGGGTCTAGTAGCGTTGCGACCCAGTACAGGTCCTTCTCCTTAAGCCTCTTGATACGGGGGTCCTTCAACAGGCATGACAGCATGAAAGACCCCATTCTCACAAGGTTGGATGCAGAGCTATCCATCTCCGCTTCCTCATTATCAAGGACTGCATCATCCACGGTCTCCTCCCCCCAGCCACGTACAAGACCAGGGGTCCCCAAAAGGTCACCACTAGCCCCCTGGGAAGCCTGCTCCTGTTGGTCCTCCTCCTCCTCCTCCACAAAGCCACCTTCCTCCTCTGACTCCACTTCTGGCACCTCTCCCTGCGTTGCAGCAGGTGCCTGGGTTCGTTCTGGTGATTCCGACCAGAAATCGTGCGCTTCCAGCTCCTCGTCACGCTGGTCTACAGCCTCATCTGTCACTCGTCGCACGGCACGCTCCAGGAAGAAAGCGAAGGGTATTAGGTCGCTGATGGTGCCTTCGGTGCGACTGACCATATTTGTCACCTCTTCAAAAGGTCGCATGAGCCTGCAGGCATCGCGCATAAGCACCCAGTAACGGGGGAAAAAAATCCCCAGCTGTGCAGATCCAGTCCTACCACCCAGTTCAAAAAGGTACTCGTTGACGGCCCTTTGTTGTTGCAGCAGACGTTCCAACATAAGGAGCGTTGAATTCCAGCGAGTCTGGCTGTCAGAAATCAAACGCCTGACTGGCATGTTGTAGCGCTGCTGAATGTCAGCAAGGCGTGCCATGGCTGTGTAGGAACGTCTGAAATGGGCCGACACCTTTCTGGACTGGGTGAGAACGTCCTGGAATCCTGGGTACTTGGAGACAAAACGTTGGACTATTAAATTTAACACATGTGCCATGCAGGGCACATGTGTTAAATTGCCTAGTCTCAACGCTGCCAACAGATTGCTTCCATTGTCACACACCACTTTTCCGATCTGCAGTTGGTGTGGGGTCAGCCACCGATCGGCCTGTGACTGCAGAGATGACAGGAGTACAGATCCGGTATGGTTTTTGCTTTCCAGGCACGTCATCCCCAAGACAGCGTGACAATGGCGTACCTGGCACGTCGAATAGCCTAGGGGGAGCTGGGGGTGCACAGGTGTGGAGGAGGAGAAGGAGGACCCAGCAGCAGAGTAAGAAGAAGAAGAAGACGAGGTAGAGAGCGATGGAGGAGTAGAGGTGGTGGCAGAACCGCGTGCAATCCGTGGCGGTGACACCAACTCCACTGTTGTTGTTGAGCTACCCATTCCCTGCTTCCCAGCCATTACCAAGTTCACCCAGTGGGCAGTGTAGGTGACATACCTGCCCTGACCATGCTTGGAGGACCATGCGTCAGTAGTCATATGGACCTTTGGCCCAACACTAAGTGACAGAGATGCGGTAACTTGGCTCTGCACATGTTGGTACAGGTGTGGTATTCCCTTTTTAGAAAAAAAATTGCGGCTGGGTACCTTCCACTGCGGTGTCCCAATTGCTACAAATTTGCGGAAGGCCTCAGAGTCCACCAGCTGGTATGGTAAAAGCTGGCGGGCTAAGAGTGCAGACAAGCCAGCTGTCAGACGCCGGGCAAGGGGGTGACAGTCAGACATTGGCTTCTTACGCTCAAACATGGCCTTCACAGAAACTTGGCTGGTGGCAGATGACTGGGAATGGGAACAGGTGGTCAAGGTGGAAGGCGGAGTGGAGGGTGGTTCAGACGGGTCAAGGAGAGCAGAGGTAGAGCAGTAAGATGCTGGACCAGAAGGAGTGTGGCTTTTAGTTTGCCTGTTGCCTTTGAGGTGTTGCTCCCAAAGTGCTTTGTGCTTGCCGCTCATGTGCCTTCGCATAGAAGTTGTACCTATGTGGCTGTTGGGCTTACCAAGGCTCAGTTTCTGACTGCACTCATTGCAAATTACAATGCTTTTGTCAGAGGCACACACATTAAAAAAATCCCACACTGCTGACTTTTTGGAAGTGTGCGATCTGGCGGTAACAGTAGAAGTTGGCGGAGTTGGCGGTATTGGCGGCAATGGCGGGTGCGTTGGCCGGCTGAACACAGGTGCCGATACATGTTGTTGCCCTGCTGATCCCTGCGGGCTGTCCTCCCTGCTTCTTCTAAGTCTTATTCTCCTACTGCCTCTCTGACTCTCCGTCTCTCCATCTGAACTACCCTCCTCTTGCTCTCTTCTACTAGGCACCCACAAAACATCAATCTCCTCATCATCATTCTCCTCAGATGCATCAATTTCTTCTGACACATCACAGAAGGAAGCAGCAGCGGGGACCTCCTCCTCATCACTCATTATGTCCATCTCTATCGTGTTCTCTGCCAGAATTAAATCTGGTGTAAGGTCCTCATCTCCTTCATCTTCTTCTGGCAATAATGGTTGCGCATTACTCAGTTCAAGAAACTCATTGGAAAATAACTCCTCTGACCCCAGTGAAGAAGGGGCACCGGTGGTGGAGGAAGTGTTACGTGGGGTGGCCATAGCAGTGGAGGATGAGGAGGATGTTGTGGTAAAGTTAGAAACGGTAGAGGATGGGGTGTGCTGTGTAAGCCAGTCAACTACCTCTTCAGCATTTTGGGAGTTCAGGGTCATTGGCTTTTTAAAACTGGGCAATTTGCTAGGGCCACAGGATTGCATAGCAGCACGGCCCCTAGCACGGCCTCTGCGTGGCGGCCTGCCTTTGCCTGGCATTATTTTTAAAAAAACAACAACAACAACAAAAACTCAGTTGGTTTTTCTGGAAACGATAATACACACAGCTAGATGGCGGGTTGAAGAAAACACTGTGCAAATAATGCCTACAAGGCCAACGTATACACTACTACAGCGGTGGATACGGATTACGTAAAATATATGAATGCTGCTTGAAAAAAGTGACTCCGGTGTTTTTTCTGGAGACGGTAATATTATGGATATTTAGACAGAATGGGAACAAGGTCACACAGCTCGATGGCGGGTTGAAGAAAACAGTGTGCAAATAATGCCTACAAGGCCAACGTATACACTACTACAGCGGTGGATACGGATTACGTAAAATATATGAATGCTGCTTGAAAAAAGTGACTCCGGTGTTTTTTCTGGAGACGGTAATATTATGGATATTTAGACAGAATGGGAACAAGGTCACACAGCTCGATGGCGGGTTGAAGAAAACAGTGTGCAAATAATGCCTACAAGGTCAACGTATACACTACTACAGCGGTGGATACGGATTACGTAAAATATATGAATGCTGCTTGAAAAAAAGTAACTCAAGTGGTTTTTCTAGAGACGATAATATTATCAATATTTAGACAAAATGTGAACAAGCTCACACAGCTCGATGGCGGGTTGAAGAAAACACTGTGCAAATAATGCCTACAAGGCCAACGTATACACTACTACAGCGGTGGATACGGATTACGTAAAATATATGAATGCTGCTTGAAAAAAGTGACTCCGGTGTTTTTTCTGGAGACGGTAATATTATGGATATTTAGACAGAATGGGAACAAGGTCACACAGCTCGATGGCGGGTTGAAGAAAACAGTGTGCAAATAATGCCTACAAGGCCAACGTATACACTACTACAGCGGTGGATACGGATTACGTAAAATATATGAATGCTGCTTGAAAAAAGTGACTCCGGTGTTTTTTCTGGAGACGGTAATATTATGGATATTTAGACAGAATGGGAACAAGGTCACACAGCTCGATGGCGGGTTGAAGAAAACAGTGTGCAAATAATGCCTACAAGGTCAACGTATACACTACTACAGCGGTGGATACGGATTACGTAAAATATATGAATGCTGCTTGAAAAAAAGTAACTCAAGTGGTTTTTCTAGAGACGATAATATTATCAATATTTAGACAAAATGTGAACAAGGTCACACAGCTCGATGGCGGGTTGAAGAAAACAGTGTGCAAATAATGCCTACAAGGTCAACGTATACACTACTACAGCGGTGGATACGGATTACGTAAAATATATGAATGCTGCTTGAAAAAAAGTAACTCAAGTGGTTTTTCTAGAGACGATAATATTATCAATATTTAGACAAAATGTGAACAAGCTCACACAGCTCGATGGCGGGTTGAAGAAAACACTGTGCAAATAATGCCTACAAGGCCAACGTATACACTACTACAGCGGTGGATACGGATTACGTAAAATATATGAATGCTGCTTGAAAAAAGTGACTCCGGTGTTTTTTCTGGAGACGGTAATATTATGGATATTTAGACAGAATGGGAACAAGGTCACACAGCTCGATGGCGGGTTGAAGAAAACAGTGTGCAAATAATGCCTACAAGGCCAACGTATACACTACTACAGCGGTGGATACGGATTACGTAAAATATATTATGGCTGCTTGAAAAAAGTGACTCCGGTGTTTTTTCTGGAGACGGTAATATTATGGATATTTAGACAGAATGTGAACAAGGTCACACAGCTCGATGGCAGGTTGAAGAAAACAGTGTGCAAATAATGCCTACAGGGCAAATAATGCCTAAAAGGTCAACTTATACACTACTACAGCGGTAGTAAAATAAAAAAAGTAAAATAAAAAAAAATGAATATTAAAAAAAAAAATTAAAGTTGGTGCTGCTGAACTACTAGGAGCAGCAGATTAGCACACCAGTCCCACTCCCCAACACTGCTAGACTAATAGCACTGGGCTCTTATAGTAGTAGTAGTAGTAGTAGTAGTAAAACAACAAAAAAATAAATAAAAGCAGTCCTTACAAGGACTACTGTTATTGCAGCAGTCAGCAGATGAGATCAGAAGCAGGACAGCTGCCCACTGCAGCTACATACAGAGCACTGCAGTAGAAGGTAGATTACTAGCCAGCAAAGCTACCTAAGCTTAAATGTCCCTCAAACCCCTGCAGACTTCTGTCCCTCCAATAACAGAGCAGTATCAAAACGATTACTAGCCAGCAAACTTTCAACTGTCCCTGAAATCACTAACAGGCAGCAGCTCTCTCCCTACACTATCTCTTCAGCACACACAGGCAGAGTGAAAAAACGCTGCAGGGCTTCGGTTTTTATAGGGAAGGGGAGTGGTCCAGGGGAGAGCTTCCTGATTGGCTGCCATGTACCTGCTGGTCTGGGGTGAGAGGGCAAAAAAAAGCGCCAACAATGGCGAACCCAAAATGGCGAACGTCGCGCGACGTTCGCGAACTTCCGGCGAGCGCGAACACCCGATGTTCGCGCGAACAAGTTCGCCGGCGAACAGTTCGCGACATCTCTATTGAAAACACTGGCAATCACTCAGATACACATATTTAGAGAAGACTACATACAGCCATAGGCTAGCCAGGTCCATTTCCTGCATTTCCACCCAATTGTCAACATTTTAAAAACCTCTCCTTCCAAAGAGACTAAACACCCTCATCTTTAGATATATAGGCCTATTAATTCAAGATGTGATTTTGTTAGAATATCCCATAGAACACTTTGCATCTAACCTCCTTGTTTTCATCCTGTTGGTGTATATTTTCGTTTTTGAAATACTGATACCAGCAGCATGGAATATACATCCAAATGTGTGGCTGCATGCAGCATTCTATGATTCTACTATAAATACAAACCAAATACAATACAATAAAATTAATTGACACAGAACGGTAACAGATAATGTGCCATTCTCATATTTAACCCTCTTCTGATTCCTGCCTAGGATATAAGTAACCCATACAGTCATTATGGATATTGTATAACAGCCAGATAAGGAGTTGTAAAAACAAATAATGAGAAGTTTCAAGGCTCCTGTAGAACAAATTGCTGCCACCACTGTTTCTAAACAGCAGAAAGCCTTGGAAAAAAGGCTCCAACTCCATATAATGATGCAGAGCTATTAGCTGCAGTTATCAGCTGCATGAGTATAGCAACAGCCATAACCTCTGAACCACATGCTGCTCCTCCACATGCCTTGTCTGCATATCCCATACAGATCCGTCAGACTGTAGCCCCTTGATGTACGTTGCCAGCTGCTCCGTCTGCCTGTACTTTAATAATACAGCCTTTGTGTCATTTGTACATCCACTAACATTGTCTTTATACCTTCACCCCTTCACTGCTCACTTTTACCTACATTATTTGGAACCATTAAGGATTTGTGGCAAAAAAAAAAGAAATTAGAATTTCTGAGTTTTCTATGGTCAAAACTGTCAAATTTGGGTTTTTCAAAAAATTTGATTAGATTGATTTGATTTGATTTTTCAAGATTTATCATACTCTGCTACTTTAAGAACTCGGATTCGACTATTCGCCACCTAAAACCTTGCAGGTTTTAGGAGTTATTTGTAACCTTCCTGACATTCAAGTTTGATTCAAAACTTGAATCCAGTTTCATAAAATTAGAACCAAATTTCGAATTGATTCAAATTTGATTCGAATTCGATTCAGATTCCATTCAGGTTTTCAGGTCATCCTATTCAACCAAGTTTAAAAAAAATAAATAAATCAATTTTTATAATACATTTTGATTTGCCTCCCAATATTAGAGCTGTACAAATACAATGTAAAAATGGTCTCACATTGCTGTTGCAGAGAAATTGTTATGTTCTTCATAAGGATGTGTCTTCAATTTCTGCATTTCGCACCCAGCGAATAAATTAGCAAAATTGCCACTAAAATTAGAAATTTTTTAGACGCTGACGCCAATTTAGACGCCGGCGACAATTAAAAAAATTGGACAAAATAGGCGCGTCAAATTGTCGCAGGCGTTTTTGCCGTATCGCCGAAATTTTTAGGTGAAACGGGACAAATTCGCCCATCACTAGTGCAAATATGTCTACTGACACAGGAAAACCCTGGAGCTACCTCTGCCTTCATGTTGGCGGTAATTTCAGGGTTCCTACTGCAGCCTGCGTCAATAGGAGTGACCTATGTCTATGCAATTATTCAATTTTCACCGGCAACAGAATGCAACGCCATAGCTCAATATTGTGTCCATTTGTGTCCAACTGCCATCAAATTGCAATTTGCGGCAATACATTCAAAATCCACAATTCTGCACAAAAAATACATTGACATTAACGGGCATTTTTGCAGCAGTTTTTTTCCATGCAAAATGCATTGAAGTCAATGGGATTTTTTTTCATTGGGAAAGTTCACTGTGCTTTCTCAAATAAATTTGTCTGGGCCAAAACACTGAATTCCACACCTGCTTATCACTACCTATAAGTGTGATATTTCTATAGCAACAAATCTGTCAAAACATTGGACCAAATATTGTTCTTCCATCAGGCATAATAATAATGTACTTATATCATATACATACGTTCTACTGCTCTGATTGATATTTGAGCATTTTGCTTGTTCTTTAAAGAGCTCTCAGCAGCTGTGGGTTTCTAGGAATCACACTCGTTTTATGTACCTAATACATTTTCCAGCTTTTTGCATCCATTGCCGACTTCATTAAAAACAGAAGGGATGTGTTCAAGCAGCCATGCGTGATATGTGAGATCAGTCACCAAGTTGTATGTACCGCATTTAGGGACTGGTAACGTAACACCCTATTTGAAAAGTTCACTAATCATTAACTTCTCACTTCTCCAACTGCTGCTCCCTGAAGTCTTTATTCAGAAAGCCGACAGATTGCCATTGTTTGCTGCCTTGTAGCAAATAGAATAAAATGTCAATATGACCACCATAAGGAGCATTAGAGAGCAGAAATGAATGGTGCATGAAAGATGCCTGTTTCACTTTGGACCACCAGTTTAATGAATTGAAGTGCCCTCAGATGAACCGCGTCCCCTGACAATTCCTGGTACAAGGGGATTATTATATTTGGTTTCCCACATATAATTGCAACCAGACTGCACTGAATAAAAATACATCGTTTTATTCCCACAGCAAAAACGTAGGATCCCGGGGTCCTATCCGAGGAGAGAAAAGCTGGGTTTTTATTCACCTTAATAAACCTGACACATTGAGAATTCCATTTATCCCCATTTAGAGTTTTTCTTACTATTTTGGCAAGTCATGTTATCTGCAATGGGTCAGAACATTTGTCTGAAAAACATTGGTGTTGCCAGAATCAGTGAGGGGCAGAGAAATATCAGATTCTCGCAGCAAGAGAAAGATCAGAAAGGATTTCCAGCTAGCGATTCAATTTTATTGAGAATAATTATTGGTAAATTAAGGGGAATCAAGTTTTGGGAGTTTGGTTGTTTTTTTAAAGGGGTGGTTCACCTTTAAGTTAGCTTTTGGTGTGTTATAGAATGGGCAATTCTAAACAACTTTTCAATTGGTCTTCATTATTTATTTTCTATAGTCTTTTAATTATTTGCTGTCTTCTTCTGACCCTTTCAAGCTTTCAAATGGGGGTCACTGACCCCATCTAAAAAACAAATGCTCTGCAAGGCTACAAATGTGTTGTTATTCTTACGTATTAATACTCCTCTTTAGTGATGGGCGAATTTGCGCCGTTTCGCCGCGAAATGGCGAAAAATTTGCAAAACGGCACCAGTGTCTCGTTTTTGATGCTGGCACCCGTTTTTGACGCCAGCGCCCGTTTTTGACGCCGGCGCCCATTTTTTTTACGCCGGCGGCCGTTTTTGACGCCGGCGGCCGTTTTTTAAAAGTTAACTCAAAGGTGAACCACCTCATTAATTTAGTGAGAAAAAGTCGATGGTATTGATGGGCAAATTTAGTCGCCAGGCATGGATTCGTGGCGAAATTTCGCTTTCTGAAATTGTCGCGCATAAAAATTGATGTGCACATCAAAATTGCTGCAAGTCAAAATTATTTGGATGCCTGTTGACTTTAATGCATTTGGTCAAAATAGTCGCGCGTATAAAAATTGTAGCTCACGTCAAAAATTTACAATTTTGCAAATTTCTCAAATTTTCTCTCATTCAAATTTTTTTCGCTAATTTTTGTATGAAGCGAAACGGGACAGATTCATGGTGTATATAACAAGATCACAATATGGTTCAATGTCCTTTACAGGCAATATTGCTCCTGTTTCTGAACATACTATTGGTTTCCCACTAGTTTTAAAGGATAAGATCGAGTTTCAACTGTAGTTCCCTTTTATCTAACACAATAAATTTTAAGCTTCAGCAATTTATAGACAATCCCAGGCTTTTATTTTAATAACACTTCTTTGGAAATGAACACAAGTGTCTGAATTCTGTTGGTTTCCCAGCCTCATGCTGTGCCTCGTAACCGATAAACAGGCCCCAACATCATGACTATTCTATTTAACTGGGTCACATCTGATGTGATTTTTTTTTCCTACTTTAAACAGTTGCAATGCATCTAGCACACCCCATCCTGAAAAATGTCCATTAATGCATACTACGGTTGCTCTATCTGTGGGTTTCTCAGCAGACAATTGTGTCCAAAGTCTATTTCTTCATGCCTGAGAGGCTTATCTGTGAGGAGATTAATCTCTTTGGAGGAGACATCTGGTTGTCTCCTGAGGGTGTAGGTTATATGCTTATGTGAGCAGCACAAATCTTGCATCCTCCATTATACAACACCTTAGATTTACCACATTCTGTTATTTTAGCTTTTCACCTTTCGTGACATTGATGTAAAACCTGTACCATTCGCTCCTCTTAAAATAAAAAGCCGAGCAAAATCCTCCTTGTGCACCGCAGTGGCCATCATAATTCATTCCTTCAAATGTGCTTTTGTCTGAGGCTTTGCTTGGTCATGGGGGAGTAGAACATCTACTTTTTTGTCGTTTTGTGTGTGCAGAGGGTTTACTAAAGAAATAGAATTTTATGCACTTATTTACTTTTCTGGTTTTTTTTTGTATAGTTCACATTTCTAAAATTGGCATTTGCTTTACATTTTTTTCACTGGGAGTTCTGGGTATAAGCCATGTGCTCTTCATCCCTTATACCCTTTCCTTAGGGTCTTATGGGAAAATACACTAACCTCCGAAAATTCGCCAGCGACGGCTTCACTCAAAGCGCAACACTTCCCTAGGTGTAGAATCACCAGGACAATTCTAATTCACTAAAATCCAAAGTTGAATCCAGGGCACCGAATAAAGTTGCGCTAGCGTTACTGCAGCAATCGAAGCGAAGTTGCACTAGCGTTGCCTAATTTTCATAAGTTGAATGGATGCATATGTTGCAGCAAATACATTACACTACAAGCCCAGGGAACCTTAATAAAATAAAATAAAGTTGTTATATTGCCCTACACATGAGCCCATTGTATAGTTTATGTGCCATATGTTAGGAAATGTAGGGGGGAAGCCAGTTACCCCCCCAAAAAATTACGCTATTTTTCAGCCTATCATCCTTACAAAGCAAAAGAAGCTAGAGTTTTTTGGGATTTAGAACATTTTTCAACTATTTTTTAGGAAGTCCTATCTACTCTATTGCACTTCGCCTGGTCTGAGCTGGCGAACGCAAGTCTGGTGCAAGTGGTAACGTTCAGTAAAATCTGCATCTTAGTAAATTAGCGTATTTATGTCCATTTGTCAGAGCGCAAATTCGCCAGGCATTAGGGATCGACCGTTAGTAAATCGGCGAAGAACCGAAATGATGTCACGCTGCCGAATTTTTTGCCAGCGTTAGTCACTTTGCCCTTTAGTAAATTTGCAGCAGTATAAATATATTTGAATTGATTGCACTGCAAATACAAGGAAATGAAACAAAAATGCCTTTGATAATAATAAGTCTAGTTTACTTTCTTTTCCTCCAGAGCTGTTCATGACAGGTGA